>NW_027053166.1:0-50000 GCF_011386835.1 Chrysemys picta bellii | reverse complement strand
GTAGCAGGAGCTCACCCTACATGGAGGCGGGTTGGACCTGGAGGTTACTAGAAAGGAGAAGAAGACTCCATTCTGGGGTTCAGGTGGTGAATTCATCCCTCAGTGGTGGGCAGGTGCTGAGTGGAAATGCTGCTGGTTCCAGGTGCCCTGAATTCCCCCTGATTCCTCGGGGCGTTTGAGTCTCTGACAGGTTGTTAAGGCTGTATTCCCACTTTGAACTTTAGGGTACAAATGTAGGGGCCTGCATGAAAACTTTTAAGCTTAACTACCAGCTTAGCTCTGGTTCGCTGCCACCATTCCAAGGCTAATTTCCTTCCCTGGGTAGCCTTGAGAGACCTTCACCAATTCCCTGGTGAATACAGATCCAAACCCCTTGGATCTTAAAACAAGGAGAAAGTAACCATTCCCCTCCTTCCTCCCACCAACTTTTGGTGAATACAGTTCCAACCCCCCTGGGATTTTAAAAGAAGGAGAAATTAACCATCCCCCCTTCTTTCTCCCACCAACTCCTGGTGAATACAGATCCAACCCCCTTGGATTTAAAACAAGGAAAAAAATAATTAGGTTTTTAAAAAGAAGGTTTTTAATTAAAGAAAAAAGTAAAAATTATTTTTGTAAAATCAGTATGGAAATAACCTTACAGGGTAATTAAACTTAAAGAGCTCAGAGGACTCCCCTTTAGTTTTAGGTTCAAAGTACAGCAAACAAAGATAAACACTCTAGTAAAAGGTACATTTACAAGTTGAGAAAACAAAGGAAAACTAACACGCCTTGCCTGGCTATTTGCTTACAAGTTTGAAATAGGAGAGACTTGTTTAGAAAGATGTGGAGAACCTGGATTGATGTCTGGTCCCTCTCATTCCCGAGAGCGAACGCACAACCAAAACAAAGAACACAAACAAAAGCCTTCCCCCCCCCCCCAAGATTTGAAAGTATCTTGTCCCCTTATTGGTCCTCTAGGTCAGATGCCAGCCAGGTTACCTGAGCTTCTTAACCCTTTACAGGGAAAAGGATTTTGGAGTCTCTGGCCAGGAGGGATTTTATAGTACTGTACACAGGACAGCTGTTACCCTTCCCTTTATAGTTATGACAGTACTATAGATGAAGCCTATGATATGCAATGCCCCTCTGCTATGTACATTGGCCAAACTGGACTGGACCTAACCAGATCAGCTACAACATCACCGGCTCATTCACCTGCACGTCCACCAATGTTATATATGCCATCATATGCCAGCAATGCCCCTCTGCTATGTACATTGGCCAAACTGGACAGTCACTACGCAAGAGGATAAATGGACACAAGTCAGATATCAGGAATGGCAATATACAAAAACCTGTAGGAGAACACTTCAACCTCCCTGGCCACACAATAGCAGATGTTAAGGTAGCCATCTTACAGCAAAAAAACTTCAGGACCAGACTCCAAAGAGAAACTGCTGAGCTTCAGTTCATCTGCAAATTTGACACCATCAGATCAGGATTAAACAAAGACTGTGAATGGCTATCCAACTACAGAAACAGTTTCTCCTCCCTTGGTGTTCACACCTCAACTGCTAGCAGAGCACCTCACCCTCCCTGATTGAACTAACCTCGTTATCTCCACACTGATATATACCTGCCTCTGGAGATTTCCATTACTTGCATCTGAAGAAGTGAGGTTCTGACCCACGAAAGCTTATGCTCCCAGTACTTCTGTTAGTCTCAAAGGTGCCACAGGACCCTCTGTTGCTTTTTACAGATTCAGACTAACACGCCTACCCCTCTGATACTTGACACCATGCAAGGCACTGCATTTAGCCGTATGGAATGGAAATCTATCAACCTCATGAAGAAACTTGCACAAATACAGACAGATATCATCTTCCTTTCCAAATGCAAACGGATGGACATCATACCAAATGGACTGAAGGTGAAAAATCCATTGCTATCTACATACTGCACAGACCACAGTGAGAGATTATGCCATACATTATCAAAGAAACTGAGGAACCACCTGATCAGCATCCTATACAGCAAACAGAAAAACATCAAGAAAGAGCTCTCCAACCTGGAGACTTTCATAAATAACCAACCCTCCACACAAATGGACTTTACTAAAATAAGACAGGAGATCTACGTTACACACCTCACCTCTCTACAAAGGAAAAAGGACCGTAAGCTGTCTAAAATCCTACCTGCCACATGGGGCCACAACAGGGGTACCCCGAACTCACCCAGCAATATCGTCAATTTATCCAGCTACACACTCAACCCAGCAGAAGAGTCTGTCCTATCTCGGGGACTCTCCTTTTGCCCCAGCACCCCCACGAACATGATACAGTTCTGTGGTGATCTGGAAGCCTACTTTCGCCGCCTCCGACTCAAAGAATACTTTCATGATAACACTGAACAGCGCACTGATACACAGATACCCTCCCACCAACAACACAGGAAGAAGAACTCCACATGGACTCCTCCTGAGGGTCGAAATGACAGTCTGGACCTATACATAGAATGCTTCCGCCGACGTGCACCGGCAGAAATTGTGGAAAAACAACATCGCTTGCCTCATAACCTAAGTCGTGCAGAACGCAATGCCATCCACAGCCTCAGAAACCACCCTGACATTATCATCAAAGAGGCTGATAAAGGAGGTGCTGTTGTCATCATGAACAGGTCTGACTACCAGAAGGAGGCTGCCAGACAACTCTCCAATACCAAATTCTACAGGCCGCTTTCCTCAGATCCCACTGAGGAATACACTAAGAAACTGCACCATCTACTCAGGACACTCCCTACACTAACACAGGAACAAATCAACATACCCTTAGAGCCCCGACCGGGGTTATTCTATCTACTACCTAAGATCCACAAACCTGGAAATCCTGGATGCCCCATCATCTCGGGCATTGGCACTCTCACTGAAGGACTGTCTGGATATGTGGACTCCCTACTCAGACCCTACGCCACCAGCACTCCCAGCTATCTCCGTGACACCACAGATTTCCTGAGAAAACTACAATGCATTGGTGACCTCCCAGAAAACACCATCCTAGCCACCATGGATGTAGAGGCTCTCTACACAAACATCCCGCATACAGATGGAATACAAGCTGTCAGGAACAGTATCCCTGATGATGACACAGCACAACTTATTACTGAGCTCTGTGACTTTATCCTCACGCACAATTATTTCAAATTTGGTGACAATATATACCTCCAAACCAGTGGCACTGCTATGGGCACCCGCATGGCCCCACAATATGCCAACATTTTTATGGCTGACCTGGAACAACGCTTCCTCAGCTCTCGTCCACTCATGCCCCTTCTCTACCTACGCTATATTGATGACACCTTCATCATCTGGACCCATGGGAAGGAGGCCCTGGAAGAATTCCACCATGCTTTCAACAGCTTCCACCCCACCATCAACCTCAGCCTGGACCAATCTACACGGGAGGTCCACTTCCTGGACACCACCGTACAAATAAGCGATGGCCACATTAACACCACCCTATACCGAAAGCCCACCGACCGCTACGCCTACCTTCATGCCTCCAGCTTCCACCCCGGTCACACCACACGATCCATCCTCTACAGCCAAGCACTGAGGTACAATCGCATCTGCTCCAACCCCTCAGACAGAGACCAACACCTACAAGATCTTCACCAAGCATTCTCAAAACTACGATACCCACACAAGGAAATAAAGAAACAAATCAGCAGAGCCAGACGTGTACCCAGAAGACTCCTGCTACAAGACAGGCCCAGAAGAGAAACCAACAGAACTCCACTGGCCATCACCTACAGTCCTCAGCTTAAACCTCTCCAACGCATCATCAGTGATCTACAACCCATCCTGGACAATGATCCCTCACTTTCACAGACCTTGGGAGGCAGGCCAGTCCTCGCCCACAGACAACCTGCCAACCTTAAGCATATTCTCACCAGCAACCACGCATCGCACCATAACAACTCTAACTCAGGAACCAACCCATGCAACAAACCTCGATGCCAACTCTGCCCACATATCTACACCAGCAACACCATCACTGGACCTAACCAGATCAGCTACAACATCACCGGCTCATTCACCTGCACGTCCACCAATGTTATATATGCCATCATATGCCAGCAATGCCCCTCTGCTATGTACATTGGCCAAACTGGACAGTCACTACGCAAGAGGATAAATGGACACAAGTCAGATATCAGGAATGGCAATATACAAAAACCTGTAGGAGAACACTTCAACCTCCCTGGCCACACAATAGCAGATGTTAAGGTAGCCATCTTACAGCAAAAAAACTTCAGGACCAGACTCCAAAGAGAAACTGCTGAGCTTCAGTTCATCTGCAAATTTGACACCATCAGATCAGGATTAAACAAAGACTGTGAATGGCTATCCAACTACAGAAACAGTTTCTCCTCCCTTGGTGTTCACACCTCAACTGCTAGCAGAGCACCTCACCCTCCCTGATTGAACTAACCTCGTTATCTCCACACTGATATATACCTGCCTCTGGAGATTTCCATTACTTGCATCTGAAGAAGTGAGGTTCTGACCCACGAAAGCTTATGCTCCCAGTACTTCTGTTAGTCTCAAAGGTGCCACAGGACCCTCTGTTGCTTTTTACAGATTCAGACTAACACGCCTACCCCTCTGATACTTGACACCATGCAAGGCACTGCATTTAGCCGTATGGAATGGAAATCTATCAACCTCATGAAGAAACTTGCACAAATACAGACAGATATCATCTTCCTTTCCAAATGCAAACGGATGGACATCATACCAAATGGACTGAAGGTGAAAAATCCATTGCTATCTACATACTGCACAGACCACAGTGAGAGATTATGCCATACATTATCAAAGAAACTGAGGAACCACCTGATCAGCATCCTATACAGCAAACAGAAAAACATCAAGAAAGAGCTCTCCAACCTGGAGACTTTCATAAATAACCAACCCTCCACACAAATGGACTTTACTAAAATAAGACAGGAGATCTACGTTACACACCTCACCTCTCTACAAAGGAAAAAGGACCGTAAGCTGTCTAAAATCCTACCTGCCACATGGGGCCACAACAGGGGTACCCCGAACTCACCCAGCAATATCGTCAATTTATCCAGCTACACACTCAACCCAGCAGAAGAGTCTGTCCTATCTCGGGGACTCTCCTTTTGCCCCAGCACCCCCACGAACATGATACAGTTCTGTGGTGATCTGGAAGCCTACTTTCGCCGCCTCCGACTCAAAGAATACTTTCATGATAACACTGAACAGCGCACTGATACACAGATACCCTCCCACCAACAACACAGGAAGAAGAACTCCACATGGACTCCTCCTGAGGGTCGAAATGACAGTCTGGACCTATACATAGAATGCTTCCGCCGACGTGCACAGGCAGAAATTGTGGAAAAACAACATCGCTTGCCTCATAACCTAAGTCGTGCAGAACGCAATGCCATCCACAGCCTCAGAAACCACCCTGACATTATCATCAAAGAGGCTGATAAAGGAGGTGCTGTTGTCATCATGAACAGGTCTGACTACCAGAAGGAGGCTGCCAGACAACTCTCCAATACCAAATTCTACAGGCCGCTTTCCTCAGATCCCACTGAGGAATACACTAAGAAACTGCACCATCTACTCAGGACACTCCCTACACTAACACAGGAACAAATCAACATACCCTTAGAGCCCCGACCGGGGTTATTCTATCTACTACCTAAGATCCACAAACCTGGAAATCCTGGACGCCCCATCATCTCGGGCATTGGCACTCTCACTGAAGGACTGTCTGGATATGTGGACTCCCTACTCAGACCCTACGCCACCAGCACTCCCAGCTATCTCCGTGACACCACAGATTTCCTGAGAAAACTACAATGCATTGGTGACCTCCCAGAAAACACCATCCTAGCCACCATGGATGTAGAGGCTCTCTACACAAACATCCCGCATACAGATGGAATACAAGCTGTCAGGAACAGTGTCCCTGATGATGACACAGCACAACTTATTCCTGAGCTCTGTGACTTTATCCTCACGCACAATTATTTCAAATTTGGTGACAATATATACCTCCAAACCAGTGGCACTGCTATGGGCACCCGCATGGCCCCACAATATGCCAACATTTTTATGGCTGACCTGGAACAACGCTTCCTCAGCTCTCGTCCACTCATGCCCCTTCTCTACCTACGCTATATTGATGACACCTTCATCATCTGGACCCATGGGAAGGAGGCCCTGGAAGAATTCCACCATGCTTTCAACAGCTTCCACCCCACCATCAACCTCAGCCTGGACCAATCTACACGGGAGGTCCACTTCCTGGACACCACCGTACAAATAAGCGATGGCCACATTAACACCACCCTATACCGAAAGGCCACCGACCGCTACGCCTACCTTCATGCCTCCAGCTTCCACCCCGGTCACACCACACGATCCATCGTCTACAGCCAAGCACTGAGGTACAATCGCATCTGCTCCAACCCCTCAGACAGAGACCAACACCTACAAGATCTTCACCAAGCATTCTCAAAACTACGATACCCACACAAGGAAATAAAGAAACAAATCAGCAGAGCCAGACGTGTACCCAGAAGACTCCTGCTACAAGACAGGCCCAGAAGAGAAACCAACAGAACTCCACTGGCCATCACCTACAGTCCTCAGCTTAAACCTCTCCAACGCATCATCAGTGATCTACAACCCATCCTGGACAATGATCCCTCACTTTCACAGACCTTGGGAGGCAGGCCAGTCCTCGCCCACAGACAACCTGCCAACCTTATGCATATTCTCACCAGCAACCACGCATCGCACCATAACAACTCTAACTCAGGAACCAACCCATGCAACAAACCTCGATGCCAACTCTGCCCACATATCTACACCAGCAACACCATCACTGGACCTAACCAGATCAGCTACAACATCACCGGCTCATTCACCTGCACGTCCACCAATGTTATATATGCCATCATATGCCAGCAATGCCCCTCTGCTATGTACATTGGCCAAACTGGACAGTCACTACGCAAGAGGATAAATGGACACAAGTCAGATATCAGGAATGGCAATATACAAAAACCTGTAGGAGAACACTTCAACCTCCCTGGCCACACAATAGCAGATGTTAAGGTAGCCATCTTACAGCAAAAAAACTTCAGGACCAGACTCCAAAGAGAAACTGCTGAGCTTCAGTTCATCTGCAAATTTGACACCATCAGATCAGGATTAAACAAAGACTGTGAATGGCTATCCAACTACAGAAACAGTTTCTCCTCCCTTGGTGTTCACACCTCAACTGCTAGCAGAGCACCTCACCCTCCCTGATTGAACTAACCTCGTTATCTCCACACTGATATATACCTGCCTCTGGAGATTTCCATTACTTGCATCTGAAGAAGTGAGGTTCTGACCCACGAAAGCTTATGCTCCCAGTACTTCTGTTAGTCTCAAAGGTGCCACAGGACCCTCTGTTGCCCTTTGTGGGAAGTTCATCGAAAACTGTGGGGTTGAAATAGTGCTTGGACACCATTGACACTAGATGCTGCATCGTGTGGCTTAGCATTAGTGTCTGGGATGACTTGGGGCAAGATCTCAACCTCCCCGCAACCCACTTCACTGCTGCCAGAATCCCTCCTGGATCAGCTGTCAAGGACACCGACGGGGAGGTAGCAGGAACTCACCCTACAAGGAGGGGGGTGGACACTGGAGGTTACTAGAAAGGAGAAGACTCCATTCTGGGGTTGAGGAGGTGAATTCATCCCTCAGTGGTGGGCAGGTGCTGGGTGGAAATACTGCTGGTTCCATTTGCCCTTAATTCCTCCTGATTCCTCGGAGCGTTTGAGTCTCTGACAGGTTTTTGTTCCCTTGCAGCAGGAGGACGTCATGGCCAGAGTGATGCACCAGCTCCGCATCATCCGGCACTTGCGCCAGGTGCCTGAGACACTGCAGGGGCTGCGCCTCTGAGGCCTTCAGGAACTCCTGCTCCCTGCTGCAGGTACTGCTCTGGCTGATTGTAAATGGGGAGCTAGTGGAAGGGGAAATGGAGCCCCCTGGCATTCACTAAAAGGGAAAGTGGTGGATTCTCCATCTCTTGATGTCATTGAATGAAACTAGATGCCTTTCTGGAATGTGTGTGCCCAAAAAGTAACTATTGTACTATAGAGGAAGCCTATGATATGCAGGGGGTTAGACTAGATACTCTAAAGGTCTCTTCTGACCATAAAGTCTACTAATTTTGGAAACTCTGAGTGTAGCATTGGGAGCAGCCTCTGATGTTTTACTGTCTAGCCGGCTTGCTTCCTAGAATGAGGGCGCATTGAGTGGGGTGATCCACAGAGAGTAGCTCAAACCTTCAAAGTGTCAGGCCAGAATCAGGACATTAGCACTTCAGAGGATGGGTGGGTGTGGCAGTGACATCACAAAAGCCTTTTGCAGGACCTCAGCTTATTGGTCAAATGTGTTAGGGAGGTGGTGACCTCAGAGAGAGATGCTGACATCAGAGAGAGATGCTGACATGAGGGCCAGGGAAACCTCAGAGACCCCTGTTGCTTTGCTTCAGCAAGTCTCCTCCTTGAGGTCTCTCTTTGAGGAAAGTAAGTGACTCGGAGAGGTTTGTATCCTGTTCAGTCTGATCCACCTGGTGCCAGCTGAATTCTAGGCATGGAAAACACTAGTTCAAGGTGGCAGAATTTTATTCCCTCCCTGTGATTTTGTCCCGTAGAATCACTGGGGACATTAGTGTTTGTCCTTTTCGTTTTACCTTTTCCTCCCTCCTTCCTTCCTTTCTCTTCATCTCTTACTTCTTTTGTCCTTTCTCCTGTTCCCCTCCCACCACCAGGAGTGGTTTGTGTATGTGTGTGTGTTGCTTGGGGTGCTCTTCACCTCCCCTTGTGGGGAGTTCATCCAAACCTGTGTGGTTGAAATAGTGCTTGGACTCCACTGACACTAGATGCTGCCATCGTGTGGATTAGCATTGGTGTCTGGGATGACTTGGGGCAAGATCTCAACCTACCCGGAACCCACTTCACTGCTGGCAGAATCCCTCCTGCCCCCCCTGCTAGAGCCGCCTCCCTGGCCAACCTGGGTGGGGGTGGAGAAGAGTGTTCTGATAACTTGAGCTGTGGTTTGGAGGTGGAACAGCTGTCAAGGGCACTGAGAGGGAGGTAGCAGCAGCTCACCCTTCAAGGAGGGGATTTGGCACTGGAGGTTACTAGAAAGGAGAAGAAGACTCCATTCTGGGGTTCAGGAGGTGAATTTATCCCTCAGTGGTGGTCAGGTGCTGAGTGGAAATACTGCTGGTTCCAGGGGCCCTTAATTCCCCCTGATTCCTCGGGGCGTTTGAGTCTGTGACAGGTTCTGGTTCCCTTGCAGGAGGAGGACGTCACGACCAAAGTGATGCACCAGGTCCGCATCATCCGGCACTTGCGCCAGGTGCCTGAGACACTGCAGGGGTTGTGCCTCTGAGGCCTTCAGCAACTCCCACTCCCTGCTGCAGGTACTGCTCTGTCTCACTGTAAATGGGGAACTAGTGGAAGGGGAAATGGAGCCCCCTGGCACTCACTAAAAGGGAAAGTGGTGGATTCTCTATCTCTTGATGTCAATGAATGAAGACTAGATGCCTTTCTGGAATGTGTTTTCCAAAAAAGTAACTGTTGTGCTATACAGGAAGCCCATGATATGCAGGGGGTTAGATGAGATGCTCTAAAGGTCTCTTCTGGCCATAAAGTCTACTAATTTTTTTAAAACTGAGTGTAGCGTTGGGAACAGCCTCTGATGTTTTACTGTCTAGCCGGCTTGCTTCCTAGAATGAACAGGCATTGAGTGGCGTGATCCACAGGGAGTAGCTCAGACCTTGAAAGTGTCTGGTGAGCGGTAGGACAATAGCACTTCAGGGGATGGGTGGGTGTGGCAGTGACATCACAAAGGCCTTTTGCAGGATCTCAGCCTATTGGTCAAAGGTGTTAGGGAGGTGGTGACCTCAGAGAGAGATGCTGACATCAGCCAGGCAGGATAGGGTCGCAGAACCAGGAAAACCTCGTAGACCCCTGTGGCTTAGCTTCAGCAATTCTCCTTCTCAAGGTCTCTCTTTGAGAGACTATTAGGGTTCACCTAGGTGAGTGCGAGGAGGAACCTCTTTCGAGTTTTCTCCTTTCCTTTTACTGGTTTTACTAGAAACCAGATGTCCCTGTTCAGAAAGTTAGAGCCTCGGAGAGGTTTTGGAAGCTGCTCAGTCTGATCCATCTGGTGCCAGCTGAATTCTAGGCATGTATAAGACTATTTCAAGGTGGCAGAATTTTATAGCCCACCTGGGATTTTGTCCTGTGGAATCACTGGGGACATTAGGGTTTGTCCTTTTCATTTTACCTTTTCCTCCATCCCTCCTTCTTTTCTCTTCATCTCTTACTTCTTTTGTCCTTTCTCCTGTTCCCCTCCCACCACCAGGAATGGTGTGTGTGTGTGTGTGTGTGTTGGTAGGGGTGCTCTTCACCTCCCCTTGTGGTAAGTTGATCCAAAACTCTGGGGTTGAAATAGTGCTTTGACTCCACGGACACTAGATGCTGCCATCGTGTGGCTTAGCATTAGTGTCTGGGATGACTTTGGGGCAAGATCTCAACCTCCCCGCAACGCACTTCACTGCTGGCAGAATCCCTCCTGCCCCCCCTGCTATAGCCGCCTCCCTGCCCAACCTGGGTGGGGATGGAGAAGAGGGTTCTGATAACTTGAGCTGTGGTTTGGAGGTGGAACAGCTGTCAAGGGCACTGAGGGGGAGGTAGCAGGAGCTCATCCCTCAAGGAGGGGGGTTTGCACTGGAGGTTACTAAAAAGGAGAAGACGACTCCATTCTGGGGTTCAGGAGGTGAATTCATCCCTGAGTGGTGGGCAGGTGCTGGGTGGAGATACTGCTGGTTCCAGGTGGCCTTAATTCCCCCTGATTCCTCGGGGCGTTTTAGTCTCAGAAAGAGTCCAACGGAGGGCAACAAAAATGATTAGGGGTCTGGAGCACATGAGTTATGAGGAGAGGCTGAGGGAACTGGGATTGTTTAGTCTCCAGAAGAGAAGAATGAAAGGGGATTTGATAGCAGCCTTCAACTACCTGAAGGGGGGTTCCAAAGAGGATGGAGCTTGGCTGTTCCCAGTGGTGGCAGATGACAGTACAAGGAGCAATGGTCTCAAGTTGCAGTGCGGGAGGTCCAGGTTGGATATTAAGAAAAACTATTTCACTAGGAGGGTGGTGAAAGACTGGAATGAGTTACCTAGGGAGGTGGTGGAGTCTCCTTCCTTGGAGGTTTTTAAGGCCCGGCTTGACAAAGCCCTGGCTGGGATGAAGGGGAAATGGAGCCCCCTGGCACTCACTAAAAGGGAAAGTGGTGGATTCTCCATTTCTTGATGTCATTGAATGAAGACTAGATGCCTTTCTGGAATGTGTGTGCCCAAAAAGTAACTATTGTACGATACAGGAAGCCTGTAATATGCAGGGCGTTAGATGAGATGCTCTAAAGGTCTCTTGTGGACATAAAGTCTCCTAATTTTGGAAACACTGAGTGTAGCATTGGGAGCAGCCTCTGATGTTTTACTGTCTAGCCGGCTTGCTTCCTAGAATGAAGACGCATTAAGTGGGTTGATCAACAGAGAGTAGCTCAAACCTTCAAAGTGTCAGGCCAGCAGCAGGACATTAGGATTAGTGTGTGCGTGTGTGTTGCTGGGGGTGCTCTTCACCTCCCCTTTTGGGAAGTCAATCCAAAACTGTGGGGTTGAAATAGTGCTTGGACTCCACTGACACTAGATGCTGCCATCCTGTGGCTTAGCATTAGTGTCTGGGATGACTTGGGGCAAGATCTCAACCTCCCCGCAACCCACTTCACTGCTGCCAGAATCCCTCCTGCCCCCCCTGCTAGAGCCACCTCCCTGCCCAACCTGGGTGGGGGTGGAGAAGAGGGTTCTGATAACTTGAAGTGTGGTTTGGAGGTGGAACAGCTGTCAAGGGCACTGAGGGGGAGGTAGCAGGAGCTCACCCCAGAAGGAGCGGGGTTGGCACTGGAGGTTACTAGAAAGGACAAGAAGACTCCATTCTGGGGTTCAGGAGGTGAATTCATCTCTCAGTGGTGTTCAGGTGCTGAGTGGAAATACTGCTGGTTCCAGGTGCCCTTAAATCCCCCAGATTCCTCGGGGTGTTTGAGTCTCTGACAGGTTCTCGTTCCCTTGCAGGAGGAGGACGTCACGGCCAAAGTGATGCACCCGCATCATCCGCCACTTGCGCCAGGTGCCTGAGACACTGCAGAGGCTGCGCCTCTGAGGCCTTCAGCAACTCCCGCTCCCTGCTGCAGGTACTGCTCTGTCTCCCTGTAAATGTCGAGCTAGTGGAAGGGGAAATGGAGCCCCCTGGCACTCACTAAAAGGGAAAGTGGTGGATTCTCCATCTCTTGATGTCATTGAATGAAGACTAGATGCCTTTCTGGAATGTGTGTGCCCAAAAAGTAACTATTGTACTATACAGGAGGCCTATGATATGCAGGGGCTTAGATAAGATGCTCTAAAGGTCTCTTGTGGCCATAAAGTCTACAAATTTTGGAAACACTGAGTGTAGTATTGGGAGCAGCCTGTGATGTTTTACTGTCTAGCCGGCTTGCTTCCTAGAATGAAGACGCATTGAGTGGGGTGATCCACAGAGAGTACCTTTGTCAAGGCTGTATCCCCACTTTGAAGTTTAGGATACAAATGTAGGGGCCTGCATGAAAACTTCTAAGCTTAACCACCATCCCAAGGCTAATTTCCTCCCCTGGGTAGCCTTGAGAAACCTTTCACCAATTCCCTGGTGAATACAGATCCAAACCCCTTGGATCTTAAAACAAGGAGAAATTAACCATCCCCCCTCCTTCCTCCCACCAACTTCTGGTGAATACAGATCCAACCCCCTTGGATCTAAAAGGAGGAGAAATTAACCATTCCCCTCCTTCCTCCCACCAACTCCTGGTGAATCAAGATCCAAACTCCTTGGATCTTAAAAGAAGGAAAAATCAATCAGGTTCTTAAAAATAAGGCTTTTAATTAAAGAAAAAGGTAAAAATCATCTCTGTAAAATCAGTATGGAAATTAACCTTACAGGGTAATCAAACTTAAAGAGCTCAGAGGACTCCCCTCTAGTCTTAGGTTCAAAGTACAGCAAAGATAAACACTCTAGTAAGAGGTACATTTACAAGTTGAGAAAACAAAGGAAAACTAACACACCTTGTTTGAAATAGGAGAGACTTGTTTAGAAAGATGTGGAGAACCTGGATTGATGTCTGGTCCCTCTCAGTCCCGAGGGCGAACACCCACACAAACAAAGAACAGAAACAAAAGCCTTCCCCTCCCCAAGATTTGAAAGTATCTTGTCCCCTTATTGGTCCTTTAGGTCAGATGCCAGCCAGGTTACCTGAGCTTCTTAACCCTTTACAGGGAAAAGGATTTTGGAGTCTCTGGCCAGGAGGGATTTTATAGTACTGTACACAGGACAGCTGTTATCCTTCCCTTTATAGTTATGACAACCTCAAACCTTCAAAGTCTCAGGCCAGCAACAGGACATTAGCATTGGTTGGGTGTGGCAGTGACATCACAAAGGCCTTTTGCAGGACGTCAGCCTATTGGTCAAATGTGTTAGGGAGGTGGTGACCTCAGAGAGAGATGCTGACATCAGCCTGACAGGACAGGAGCACAGGGCCAGGGAAACCTCAGAGACCCTGTGGCTTTGCTTCAGCAAGTCTCCTTCTCGAGGTCTCTCTTTGAGGACTGAGAGAGTGTTCACGTATTTAAGTGCGTGCAGGAGCCTCTTTCGAGTTTTCTCCTTTCCTTTTACTGATTTTACTAGAAAACAGGCATCCCTGTTGAGAAAGTAAGAGCCTCGGAGAGGTTTGTAACCTCTTCAATCTGATCCACCTGGTGCCATCTGCATTCTAGGCATGGAAAACATTAGTTCAAGGTGGCAGAATTTTATAGCCCACCTGGGACTTTGTCCCGTGGAATCACTGGGGACATTAGGATTTGTCCTTTTCATTTTAAGTTTTCCTCCATCCCTCCTTCCTTTCCTTTCATCTCTTACTTCTTTTGTCCTTTCTCCTGTTCCCCTCCCACCACCAGGAGTGGTGTGTGTGTTGCTGGGGGTGCTCATCACCTCTCCTTGTGGGAAGTTCATCGAAAACTGTGGGGTTGAAATAGTGTTTGGACTCCACTGACACTAGATGCTGCCATCCTGTGGCTTAGCATTAGTGTCTGGGATGACTTGGGTCAAGATCTCAACTTCCCCGCAACCCACTTCACTGCTGCCAGAATCCCTCCTGCCCTCCCTGCTAGAGCCGCCTCCCTGGCCAACCTGGGTGGGGGTGGAGAACAGTGTTTTTTTCATACATTCATAGATTCTAGGATTGGAAGGGACCTCGAGAGGTCATCGAGTCCAGTCCCCTGCCCGCATGGCAGGACCATGTAACGGACTTATTAGATAAGGGAAATGCGGTGGACCTAATATACCTGGATTTCAGTAAAGCGTTTGATACTGTACCCCATGAGGAATTATTGGTTAAACTGGAAAACATGGGGATCGATATGAAAATCCAGAGGTGGATAAAGAATTGGTTAATGGGGAGAATGCAGCGGGTCGTATTAAAGGGTGAACTGTCGGGTTGGAAGGAGGTTACTAGTGGAGTGCCTCAAGGTTCGGTTTTGGGACCCATTTTATTTAATCTATTTATAACTGACCTCGGAACCGATTGCAAGAGTGGGCTGATAAAGTTTGCGGATGATACGAAGGTGGGAGGAGTTGCAAATTCGGAGGAGGATAGGGATATTCTGCAGGGAGACTTGAATGAGCTTGTGAATTGGAGTGTCAGAAATAAGATGAAATTTAATAGTGAAAAGTGTAAGGTGATGCACTTGGGGATGACTAATAACAATTTTAGTTACAAGATGGGGACGCATTGGTTAGAAGTAACGGAAGAGGAGAAGGACCTAGGGGTCCTTGTAGACCGCAGGATGACTATGAGTCGACAATGTGACGTGGCTGTGAAAAAAGCCAATGCGATCTTGGGATGTATTAGGCGAGGTATATCTAGTAGGGATAAGGAGGTCCTGCTTCCGTTGTATACGGCGCTGGTGAGACCTCATTTGGAGTACTGTGTGTAGTTCTGGTCTCCCATGTTTAAAAAAGATGAACTCAAATTGGAACGGGTGCAGAGAAGGGCGACTAGGATGATCAGAGGAATGGAAAACCTGTCGTATGAAAAGAGATTAGAGGAGCTCGGGTTGTTTAGTCTGACAAAACGAAGGCTGAGGGGGGATATGATTGCTATCTTTATATATATCAGAGGGATAAATACAAGGGAGGGAGAGGAATTATTTCAGCTGAGTACTAATGTGGACACGAGAACCAATGGATATAAACTGGCCGTGGGGGAAGTTCAGGCTTGAAATCAGACGCAGGTTTCTGACCGTCAGAGGGGTGAAATATTGGAACGGCCTTCCGAGGGAAACGGTGGGGGCGACGGACCTGTCTGGTTTTAAGATTAAGTTGGATAAGTTTATGGAGGGAATGGTTTAATGGTAAAACATAGTAGCCGAGTCCCCTCCTCAGGGGGACTGAGTCATCTATCTGCCGCCCTGACCGGGAAAACCGAGAGGTCTGCTGCTTGCCAGGAGCTAGGATACACGATGTGACGGAGAGACTGCCGAGACTCATCAAGCCCTCGGATCGCTACCCCTTCCTGCTTCTCCACGTGGGCACCAATGATACTGCCAAGAATGACCTTGAGCGGATCACTGCAGACTACGTGGCTCTGGGAAGAAGGATAAAGGAGTTTGAGGCGCAAGTGGTGTTCTCGTCCATCCTCCCTGTGCAAGGAAAAGGCCGGGGTAGAGACCGTCGAATCGTGGAAGTCAACGAATGGCTACGCAGGTGGTGTCGGAGAGAAGGCTTTGGATTCTTCGACCATGGGATGGTGTTCCAAGAAGAAGGAGTGCTAGGCAGAGACGGGCTCCACCTAACGAAGAGAGGGAAGAGCATCTTCGCCAGCAGGCTGGCTAACCTAGTGAGGAGGGCTTTAAACTAGGTTCACCGGGGGAAGGAGACCAAAGCCCTGAGGTAAGTGGGGAAATGGGATCCTGGGAGGAAGCACAAGCAGGAGAGCGCAAGAGGGGAGGACTCCTGTCTCATGCTGAGAAAGAGGGACGATCATTGAGTTATCTTAAGTGCCTATACACAAATGCAAGAAGCCTGGGAAACAAGCAGGGAGAACTGGAAGTCCTGGCACAGTCAGGGAACTATGATGTGATTGGAATAACAGAGACTTGGTGGGATAACTCACATGACTGGAGTACTGTCATGGATGGATATAAACTGTTCAGGAAGGACAGGCAGGGCAGAAAAGGTGGGGGAGTTGCGTTGTATGTAAGAGAGGAGTATGACTGCTCAGAGCTCCGGTATGATACTGCAGAAAAACCTGAGAGTCTCTGGATAAAGTTGAGAAGTGGGAGCAACAAGGGTGATGTCGTGGTCGGAGTCTGCTATAGACCACCAGACCAGGGGGATGAGGTGGACGAGGCTTTCTTCTGGCAACTAGCAGAAGTTGCTAGATCGCAGGCCCTGGTTCTCATGGGAGACTTTAATCCCCCTGATATCTGCTGGGAGAGCAATACAGCGGTGCACAGGCAATCCAGGAAATTTTTGGAAAGCGTAGGGGACAATTTCCTGGTGCAAGTGCTGGAGGAACCAACTAGGGGCAAAGCTTTTCTTGACCTGCTGCTCACAAACAGGGAAGAACTAGTAGGGGAAGCAAAAGTGGATGGGAACCTGGGAGGCAGTGACCATGAGATGGTCGAGTTCAGGATCCTGACACAAGGAAGAAAGGAGAGCAGCAGAATATGGACCCTGGACTTCAGAAAAGCAGACTTTGACTCCCTCAGGGAACAGATGGGCAGGATCCCCTGGGAGAATAACATGAAGGGCAAAGGGGTCCAGGAGAGCTGGCTGTATTTTAAAGAATCCTTATTGCGGTTGCAGGAACAAACCATCCCGATGTGTAGAAAGAATAGTAAATATGGCAGGCGACCAGCTTGGCTAAACAGTGAAATCCTTGCTGATCTTAAACGCAAAAAAGAGGCTTATAAGAAGTGGAAGATTGGACAAATGACCAGGGAGGAGTATAAAAATATTGCTCAGGCGTGCAGGAGTGAAATCAGGAAGGCCAAATCACACTTGGAGTTGCAGTTAGCAAGAGATGTTAAGAGTAACAAGAAGGGTTTCTTCAGGTATGTTAGCAACAAGAAGAAAATCAAGGAAAGTGTGGGCCCCTTACTGAATGAGGGAGGCAACCTAGTGACCGAGGATGTGGAAAAAGCTAATGTACTCAATGATTTTTTTGCCTCTGTCTTCACGCACAAGGTCAGCTCCCAGAATGCTGCACTGGGCAGTACAGCATGGGGAGAAGGTGACCAGCCCTCTGTGGAGAAAGAAGTGGTTCGGGACTATTTAGAAAAACTGGACGTGCACAAGTCCATGGGGCCGGATGCGCTGCATCCGAGGGTGCTAAAGGAGTTGGCGGGTGAGATTGCAGAGCCATTAGCCATTATTTTTGAAAACTCATGGCGATCGGGGGATGTCCCGGATGACTGGAAAAAGGCTAATGTCGTGCCCATCTTTAAAAAAGGGAGGAAGGAGGATCCGGGGAACTACAGGCCAGTCAGCCTCACCTCAGTCCCTGGAAAAATTGTGGAGCAGGTCCTCAAGGAATCAATTATGAAACATTTAGAGGAAAGGAAAGTGATCAGGAACAGTCAGCATGGATTCACGAAGGGGAAGTCGTGCCTGACTAACCTAATTGCCTTCTATGATGAGATAACTGGCTCTGTGGATGAGGGGAAAGCAGTGGATGTGTTATTTCTTGACTTTAGCAAAGCTTTTGATACTGTCTCGCACAGTATTCTTGCCACCAAGTTAAAGAAGTATGGGCTGGATGAATGGACTGTAAGGTGGATAGAAAGCTGGCTAGATCGTCGGGCTCAACGGGTAGTGATCAATGGCTCCATGTCTAGTTGGCAGCCAGTTTCAAGTGGAGTGCCCCAAGGGTCGGTCCTGGGGCCGGTTTTGTTTAATATCTTTATTAATGATCTGGAGGATGGTGTGGACTGCACTCTCAGCAAGTTTGCAGATGACACTAAACTAGGAGGCGTGGTAGATACACTAGAGGGTAGGGATCGGATACAGAGGGACCTAGACAAATTAGAGGATTGGGCAGAAAAAAACCTGATGAGGTTCAACCAGGACAAGTGCAGAGTCCTGCACTTAGGACGGAAGAATCCCATGCACTGCTACAGACTAGGGACCGAATGGCTAGGTAGCAGTTCTGCTGAAAAGGACCTAGGGGTCACAGTGGACGAGAAGCTGGATATGAGTCAACAGTGTGCTCTTGTTGCCAAGAAGGCTAACGGCATTTTGGGCTGTATAAGTAGGGGCATTGCCAGCAGATCGAGGAACGTGATCGTTCCCCTTTATTCGACATTGGTGAGGCCTCATCTGGAATACTGTGTCCAGTTTTGGGCCCCACACTACAAGAAGGATGTGGAAAAATTGGAAAGAGTCCAGCGGAGGGCAACAAAAATGATTAGGGGTCTGGAGCACATGACTTATGAGGAGAGGCTGAGAGAACTGGGATTGTTTAGTCTCCAGAAGAGAAGAATGAGGGGGGATTTGATAGCAGCCTTCAACGACCTGAAGGGGGGTTCCAAAGAGGATGGAGCTCGGCTGTTCTCAGTGGTGGCAGATGACAGAACAAGGAGCAATGGTTTCAAGTTGCGGTGGGGGAGGTCCAGGTTGGATATCAGGAAAAACTATTTCACTAGGAGGGTGGTGAAACACTGGAATGCGTTACCTAGGGAGGTGGTGGAGTCTCCTTCCTTGGAGGTTTTTAAGGCCCGGCTTGACAAAGCCCTGGCTGGGATGATTTAGCTGGGAATTGGTCCTGCTTTGAGCAGGGGGTTGGACTAGATGACCTCTTGAGGTCCCTTCCAACTCTGATATTCTATGATTCTATGATTCTATGAAAACCAAGCAATGGTACGTAAATAGCATAATGGCAAACAAGGATCAGGCTAGAGACTCTTGCCTACATGCTCGGGGTATTACTGATCGCCATATTTGGGGTCGGGAAGGAATTTTCCTCCAGGGTAGATTGGCTGAGCCTCTGGAGGTTTTTCGCCTTCCTCCGCAGCATGGGGCAGGGATCACTAGCAGGAGGGTCCCTGCCGATTGAAGTCACTAAAACACAGGATTGGGGACTTCAACGGCACAGTCCAGGGAAGGGTCTTGTGGCCTGCAGCATGCAGGGGGTCAGACCAGATGATCATAATGGTCCCTTCTGACCTTAAAGTCTATGAGTCTATGAGACCAAATACCATCCCTGATAGACATTTATCTAACCTACTCTTAAATATCTCAAGAGATGGAGATTCCACAACCTCCCTCGGCAATTTATTCCAGTGTTTAACCACCCTGACAGTTAGGAACTTTTTCCTAATGTCCAACCTAGACCTCCCTTGCTGCACTTTAAACCCATTGCTTCTGGTTCTATCCTTAGAGGCTAAGGTGAACAAGTTTTCTCCCTCCTCCTTATGACACCCTTTTAAATACCTGAAAACTGCTATCATGTCTCCTCTCAGTCTTCTCTTTTCCAAACTAAACAAAGCCAATTCTTTCAGCCTTCCTTCATAGGTCATGTTCTCAAGACCTTTAATCATTCTTGTTGCTCTTCTCTGGACCCTTTCCAATTTCTCCACATCTTTTTTAAAATGCGGTGCCCAGAACTGGACACAATACTCCAGCTGAGGCCTAACCAGAGCAGAGTAGAGCGGAAGAATGACTTCTCGTGTCTTGCTCACAACACACCTGTTAATACATCCCAGAATCAGGTTTGCTTTTTTTGCAACAGCATCACACTGTTGACTCATATTTAGCTTGTGGTCCACTATAACCCCTAGATCCCTTTCTGCCGTACTCCTTCCTAGACAGTCTCTTCCCATTCTGTATGTGTGAAACTGATTGTTCCTTCCTAAGTGGAGCACTTTGCATTTGTCTTTGTTAAACTTCATCCTGTTTAACTCAGACCATTTCTCCAATTTGTCCAGATCATTTTGAATTATGACCCTGTCCTCCAAAGCAGTTGCAATCCCTCCCAGTTTGGTATCATCCGCAAACTTAATAAGCGTACTTTCTATGCCAATATCTAAGTCGTTGATGAAGATATTGAACAGCGCCGGTCCCAAAACAGACCCCTGCGATACCCCACTCGTTATGGCTTTCCAGCAGGATTGGGAACTATTAATAACAACTCTCTGAGTACGGTTATCCAGCCAGTTATGCACCCACCTTATAGTAGCCCCATCTAAATTGTATTTGCCTAGTTTATCAATAAGAATATCATGCGAGACCGTATCAAATACCTTACTAAAGTCTAGGTATACCACATCCACAGCCTCACCCTTATCCACAAGGCTCGTTATCCTCTCAAAGAAAGCTATCAGATTGGTTTGACATGATTTGTTCTTCACAAATCCATGCTGGCTCTTCCCTATCACCTTACCACCTTCCAAGTGTTTGCAGATGATTTCCTTAATTACTTGCTCCATTATCTTCCCTGGCACAGACGTTAAACTCACTGGGGTCTGTAGTTTCCTGGGTTGTTTTTATTTCCCTTTTTATAGATGGGCACTATATTTGCCCTTTTCCAGTCTTCTGGAATCTCTCCCGTCTCCCATGATTTTCCAAAGATAATAGCTAGAGGCTCAGATACCTCCTCTATTAGCTCCTTGAGTATTCTAGGATGCATTTCATCAGGCCCGGGTGACTTGCAGGCATCTAACTTTTCTAAGTGATTTTTAACTTGTTCGTTTTTTATTTTATCTGCTAAACCTACCCCCTTCCCATTAGCATTCACTATGTTAGGCATTCCTTCAGACTTCTCGGTGAAGACCGAAACAAAGAAGTCATTAAGCATCTCCGCCATTTCCAAGTTTCCTGTTACTGTTTCTCCCTCTTCACTAAGCAGTGGGCCTACCCTGTCTTTGGTCTTCCTCTTGCTTCTAATGTATTGATAAAAAGTCTTCTTGTTTCCCTTTATTCCCGTAGCTAGTTTGAGCTCATTTTGTGCCTTTGCCTTTCTAATCTTGCCCCTGCATTCCTGTGTTGTTTGCCTATATTCATCCTTTGTAATCTGTCCCAGTTTCCATTTTTTATATGACTCCTTTTTATTTTTTAGATCATGCAAGATCTCATGGTTAAGCCAAGGTGGTCTTTTGCCACATTTTCTATCTTTCCTAACCAGCGGAATAGCTTGCTTTTGGGCCCTTAATAGTGTCCCTTTGAAAAACTGCCAACTCTCCTCAGTTGTTTTTCCCCTCAGTCTTGATTCCCATGGGACCTTACCTATCAGCTCTCTGGCCTTACCAAAATCTGCCTTCCTGAAATCCATTGTCTCTATTTTGCTGTTCTCCCTTCTACCCTTCCTTAGAATTGCAAACTCTATGATTTCATGATCACTTTCACCCAGGCTGCCTTCTACTTTCAAATTCTCAACGAGTTCCTCCCTATTTGTTAAAATCAAGTCTAGAACAGCTTCCCCCCAGTAGCTTTTTCAACCTTCTGAAATAAAAAGTTGTCTCCAATGCAGTCCAGGAATTTGTTGGATAGTCTGTGCCCCGCTGTGTTATTTTCCCAACATATAGCCGGATAGTTGAAGTCCCCCATCACCACCAAATCTTGGGCTTTGGATGAGTTTGTTAGTTGCTTAAAAAAAGCCTCATCCACCTCTTCCAACTGGTTAGGTGGCCTGTAGTAGACTCCTAGCATGACATCTCCCTTGTTTTTTACCCCTTTTAGCCTAACCCAGAGACTCTCAACACTTCCGTCTCCTATGTCCATCTCTACCTCAGTCCAAGTGTGTACATTTTTAATATACAAGGCAACACCTCCTCCCTTTTTCCCCTGTCTATCCTTCCTGAGCAAGCTGTACCCATCCACACCAACATTCCAATCATGTGTATTATCCCACCAAGTTTCAGTGATGCCAACAATGTCATAGTTGTATTTGCAAAAAGAAGAACAGGAGGACTTGTGGCACCTTAGAGACTAACAAATTTATTAGAGCATAAGCTTTCGTGGACTACAGCCCACTTCTTCGGATGCATATAGAATGGAACATATATTGAGGAGATATATATACACACATACAGAGAGCATAAACAGGTGGGAGTTGTCTTACCACCTCTGAGAGGCCAATTAATTAAGAGAAAAAAAACTTTTGAAGTGATAATCAAGCTAGCCCAGTACAGACAGTTAGATAACAAGTGTGAGAATACTTACAAGGGGAGATAGATTCAATGTTTGTAATGGCTCAACCATTCCCAGTCCTTATTCAAACCGGAGTTGATTGTGTCTAGTTTGCATATCAATTCTAGCTCAGCAGTTTCTCGTTGGAGTCTGTTTTTGAAGTTTTTCTGTTGTAATATAGCCACCCGCAGGTCTGTCACTGAATAACCAGACAGGTTAAAGTGTTCTCCCACTGGTTTTTGAGTATTTTGATTCCTGATGTCAGATTTGTGTCCATTAATTCTTTTGCGTAGAGACTGTCCGGTTTGGCCAATGTACATGGCAGAGGGGCATTGCTGGCACATGATGGCATATATCACATTGGTAGATGTGCAGGTGAACGAGCCCCTGATGGTATGGCTGATGTGATTAGGTCCTATGATGATGTCACTGGAATAGATATGTGGACAGAGTTGACATCTGGGTTTGTTACAAGGATAGGTTCCTTGGTTAGTGGTTTTGTTCAGTGATGTGTGGTTGCTGGTGAGTATTTGCTTTAGGTTGGGGGGTTGTCTGTAAGCGAGGACAGGTCTGCCTCCCAAGATCTGTGAGAGTAAAGGATCATCTTTCAGGATAGGTTGTAGATCTCTGATGATGCGCTGGAGAGGTTTTAGTTGGGGGCTGAAGGTGACAGCTAGTGGTGTTCTGTTATTTTCTTTGTTGGGCCTGTCTTGTAGGAGGTGACTTCTGGGTACTCGTCTGGCTCTGTCAATCTGTTTTTTCACTTCAGCAGGTGGGTATTGTAGTTTTAAGAATGCTTGATAGAGATCTTGTAGGTGCTTGTCTCTATCCGACCGTCTGGCTCCAGACACAGATCCAGGGTCTGAATCTCCTGTCCCAAAGCTGCAAGTTACCTGAAAACAGCGTACAGAAGTGCGCTTGTCTTTAGCACTCAGATGCCCAACTCCCAATGGGGTCTAAACCCAGATAAATCCGTTTTACCCTGCATAAAGTTTATGCATAAAGTTTATGCAGGGCAAACTCATAAATTGTTCGCCCTCTATAACACTGATAGAGAGATATGCACAGTTGTTTGCTCCCCCAGGTATTAATACATACTCTGAGTGAATAGTTGTATTTATTTATTAGCACTTCCAGTTCTTCCTGCTTATTCCCCATACTTCTCGCATTTGTATATAGGCATCTAAGATACTGGTTTGATCTTTCCTCCCAGTTTTGTCCTGACCCTCCTTTCCCTCTGACAATATAGCCCACACTCCCTCTCGTTTTTGACCCATCTGCCTGGTCTCCATGTTCCCCACTTACCTGTGGGCTTTGCTCACCTGTCCCCGTCGAACCTAGTTTAAAGCCCTCCTCACTAGGTTAGCCAGTCTGTGTCCAAAGGTACTAATAACTTGAGCTGTGGTTTGGAGGTGGAACAGCTGTCAAGGGCACTGAGGGGGAGATAGCAGGAGCTCATCCTTCAAGGAGGGGGGTTGGCACTGGAGGTTACTAGAAAGGACAAGAAGACTCTATTCTGGGGTTCAGGAGGTGAATTTATCCCTCAGTGGTGGGCAGGTGATGGGTGGAAGTAGTGCTGGTTCCAGGTGCCCTTAATTCCCGCTGATTCCTCGGGGCGTTTGAGTCTCTGACAGGTTCTCGTTCCCTTGCAGCAGGAGGACGTCACGTCCAAAAGTGATGCACCAGCTCCGCATCATCCGGCATTTGCACCAGATTCCTGAGACACTGCAGGGGCTGTGCCTCTGAGGCCATCAGCAACTCCCGCTCCCTGCTGCAGGTACTGCTCTGGCTCACTGTAAATGGGGAGCTAGTGGAAGGGGAAATGGAGCCCCCTGGCACTCACTAAAAGGGAAAGTGGTGGATTCTCCATCTCTTGATGTCATTGAAGGAAGACTAGATGCCTTTCTGCAATGTGTGTGCCCAAAAAGTAACTATTGTACTATAGAGCAAGCCTATGGTATGCAAGGGGTTAGATGAGATGCTCTAAAGGTCTCTTCTGGCCATAAAGTCCCCTAATTTTGGAAACACTGAGTGTAGCATTGGGAGCAGCCTCTGATGTTTTACCGTCTAGCCGGCTTGCTTCCTAGAATGAACAGGCATTGAGTGGGGTGATCCACAGAGAGTAGCTGAAACCTTCAAAGTGTCAGGCCAGCAGCAGGACATTAGCACTTCCGGGGAAGGGTGGGTGTGGCAGTGATATCACAAAGGCCTTTTGCAGGACGTCGGCCTATTGGTCAAAGGTGTTAGGGAGGTGGTGACCTCCGAGAGAGATGCTGACATCAGCCTGGCAGGACAGGAGCACAGGGCCAAGGAAACCTCAGAGACCCCTGTGGCTTTGCTTCAGCAAGTCTCATTCTCGAGGTCTCTCTTTGAGGACTGAGAGAGTGTTAGGGATGACGTATGTGAGTGTGAGCAGGAGCCTCTTTCGAGTTTTCTCCTTTCCTTTTACTGATTTTACTAGAAAACAGACATCCCTGTTTAGAAAGTAAGAGCCTCCAAGAGGTTTTGGAACCTGCTCAGTCTGATCCATCTGGTGCCAGCTGAGTTCTAGACATAGAAAACACTAGTTCAAGGTGGCAGAATTTTAATCCCTCCCTGTAATTTTGTCTGGTAGAATCACTGGGGACATTAGGGTTTGTCCTTTTCGTTTTACCTTTTCCTCCATCCCTCCTTCCTTTCTCTTTATCTCTTACTTCTTTTGTCCTTTCTCTTGTTCCCCTCCCACCACCAGGAGTGGTATATATACGTGTGTGTGTGTGTGTGTGTGTGTGTGTGTGTGTGTGTTGCTGGGGGTGCTCTTCACCTCCCCTTGTTGGGAGTTGATCCAAAACTGTATGGTTGAAATAGTGCTTGGACTCCACTGACACTAGATGCTACCATCGTGTGGTTTAGCATTAGTGTCTGGGATGACTTGGGGCAAGATCTCAACCTCCCCGCAACCCACTTCACTGCTGCCAGAATCCCACCTGCCCCCCCTGCTAGAGCCGCCTCCCTGCCCAACCTGGGTGGGGGTGGAGAAGAGGGTTCTGATAACTTGAGCTGTGGTTTGGAGGTGGAACAGCTGTCAAGGGCACTGAGGGGGAGGTAGCAGGAGCTCACCCTACAAGGACGGGGGTTGGCACTGGAGATTCCTAGAAAGGAGAAGACGACTCCATTCTGGGGTTCAGGAGGTGAATTCATCCCTCAGTGGTGGGCAGGTGCTGGGTGTAAATACTGCTGGTTCCAGGTGTCCTTAATTGCCCCTGATTCCTCGGGGCATTTGAGTCTCTGACAGGTTCTCATTCCCTTGCAGGAGGAGGACGTCACGGCCAAAGGGATGCACCAGCTCCGCATCATCCGGCACTTACGCCATGTGCCTGAGACACTGCAGGGGCTGTTCCTCTGAGGCCTTAGCAACTCCCTCTCCCTGCTGCAGGTACTGCTCTGGCTCACTGTAAATGGGGAGCTAGTGGAAGGGGAAATGGAGCCCCCTGGCACTCACTAAAAGGGAAAGTGGTGGATTCTCCAACTCTTGATGTCATTGATTGAAGACTAGATGCGAATGTGTGTGCCCAAAAAGTAACTATTCTACTATACTGGAAGCCTATGATATGGAGGGGGTTAGATGAGATGCTGTAAAGGTCTCTTCTGGCCAGAAAGTCTCCTACTTTTGGAAACACTGAGTGTAGTATTGGGAGCAGCCTCTGATGTTTTACTGTCTAGCTAGCTTGCTTCCTAGAATGAAGACGAATTTTGTGGTGTGATCCACAGAGCGTAGCTCAAACCTTCAAAGTGTCAGGCCAGCAGCAGGACATGAGCACTTTAGGGTTTGGTTGGGTGTGGCAGTGATATCACAAAGGCTTTTTCAAGGACCTCAGCGTACTGGTCAAAGGTGTTAGGGAGGTGGTGACCTCAGAGAGAGATGCTGTCTTCAGCCAGGGAGGACAGGGGCTTACGACCAGGGAAACCTCAGAGACCCCTGTGGCTTTGCTTCAGCAAGTCTCCTTCTCGAGGTTTCTTTTTGAGGACTGAGAGAGTGTTAGGGTTGACGTATGTGAGTGCGAGCAGGAGCCTCTTTCGAGTTTTCTCCTTTCCTTTTACTGATTTTACTTGAAAATTAAAAGGTAAGAGCCTCCAAGAGGTTTTGGAACCTGCTCAGTCTGATCCATCTGGTGCCAGCTGAATTCTCGGCATGGAAAACAGTAGTTTAAGGTGGCAGAATTTTCTTCCCTCCCTGGAATTTTGTCCCGTGGAATCACTGGGGACACTAGGGTTTGTCCTTTTCGTTTTACCTTTTCCTCCATCCCTCCTTCCTTTCTCTTCATCTCTTACTTCTTTTGTCCTTTCTCTTGTTCCCCTCCCACCTCCAGGAGTGGTGTGTGTGTTGCTGGGGGTGCTCTTCACCTCCCCTTGTGGGAAGTTGATCCAAATCTGTCGGGTTCAAATAGTGCTTGGACTCCACTGACACTAGATGCTGCCATCCTGTGGCTTAGCATTAGTGTCTGGGACAACTTGGGGCAAGATCTCAACTTCCCCGCAACCCACTTCACTGCTGGCAGAATCGCTCCTGCCCCCCCTGCTAGGGCCGCCTCCCTGCGCAACCTGGGTTGGGGTGGAGAAGAGGGTTCTGATAACTTGAGCTGTGGTTTGGAGGTAGAACAGCTGTCAAGGGTACTGAGGGGGAGGTAGCAGGAGCTCACCCTACAAGGTGGTGGGTTGGCACTGGAGGTTACTAGAAAGGACAAGAAGACTCCATTCTGGGGTTCAGGAGGTGAATTCATCCCTCAGTGGTGGGCAGGTAGTCAGTTTAAATACTGCTGGTTCCAGGTGCCCTTAATTCCCCCTGATTCCTCGGGGCGTTTGAGTCTCTGACAGGTTCTCGTTCCCTTGCAGGAGGAGGACGTCACGGCCAAAGTGATGCACCCGCATCATCCGGCACTTGCGCCAGGTGCCTGAGACACTGCAGGGGCTGTGCCTCTGAGGCCATCAGCAACTCCCGCTCCCTGCTGCAGGTACTGCTCTGGCTCACTGTAAATGGGGAGCTAGTGGAAGGGGAAATGGAGCCCCCTGGCACTCACTAAAAGGGAAAGTGGTGGATTCTCCATCTCTTGATGTCATTGAAGGAAGACTAGATGCCTTTCTGCAATGTGTGTGCCCAAAAAGTAACTATTGTACTATACAGCAAGCCTATGGTATGCAAGGGGTTAGATGAGATGCTCTAAAGGTCTCTTCTGGCCATAAAGTCCCCTAATTTTGGAAACACTGAGTGTAGCATTGGGAGCAGCCTCTCATGTTTTACCGTCTAGCCGGCTTGCTTCCTAGAATGAACAGGCATTGAGTGGGGTGATCCACAGAGAGTAGCTGAAACCTTCAAAGTGTCAGGCGAGCAGCAGGACAATAGCACTTCCGGGGAAGGGTGGGTGTGGCAGTGATATCACAAAGGCCTTTTGCAGGACGTCGGCCTATTGGTCAAAGGTGTTAGGGAGGTGGTGACCTCCGAGAGAGATGCTGACATCAGCCTGGCAGGACAGGAGCACAGGGCCAAGGAAACCTCAGAGACCCCTGTGGCTTTGCTTCAGCAAGTCTCCTTCTCGAGGTCTCTCTTTGAGGACTGAGAGAGTGTTAGGGTTGACGTATGTGAGTGTGAGCAGGAGCCTCTTTCGAGTTTTCTCCTTTCCTTTTACTGATTTTACTAGAAAACAGACATCCCTGTTTAGAAAGTAAGAGCCTCCAAGAGGTTTTGGAACCTGCTCAGTCTGATCCATCTGGTGCCAGCTGAATTCTAGACATAGAAAACACTAGTTCAAGGTGGCAGAATTTTAATCCCTCCCTGTAATTTTGTCTGGTAGAATCACTGGGGACATTAGGGTTTGTCCTTTTCGTTTTACCTTTTCCTCCATCCCTCCTTCCTTTCTCTTTATCTCTTACTTCTTTTGTCCTTTCTCTTGTTCCCCTCCCACCACCAGGAGTGGTATATATACGTGTGTGTGTGTGTGTGTGTGTGTGTGTGTGTGTGTGTGTGTGTGTGTTGCTGGGGGTGGTCTTCACCTCCCCTTGTTGGGAGTTGATCCAAAACTGTATGGTTGAAATAGTGCTTGGACTCCACTGACACTAGATGCTGCCATCGTGTGGTTTAGCATTAGTGTCTGGGATGACTTGGGGCAAGATCTCAACCTCCCCGCAACCCACTTCACTGCTGCCAGAATCCCACCTGCCCCCCCTGCTAGAGCCGCCTCCCTGCCCAACCTGGGTGGGGGTGGAGAAGAGGGTTCTGATAACTTGAGCTGTGGTTTGGAGGTGGAACAGCTGTCAAGGGCACTGAGGGGGAGGTAGCAGGAGCTCACCCTACAAGGACGGGGGTTGGCACTGGAGATTCCTAGAAAGGAGAAGACGACTCCATTCTGGGGTTCAGGAGGT
This sequence comes from Chrysemys picta bellii, assembly GCF_011386835.1. Lineage (NCBI taxonomy): Eukaryota > Metazoa > Chordata > Testudines > Emydidae > Chrysemys > Chrysemys picta. The sequence goes on along the minus strand of NW_027053166.1, from coordinate 21,244 downwards.
GAATTCATCCCTCAGTGGTGGGCAGGTGCTGGGTGTAAATACTGCTGGTTCCAGGTGTCCTTAATTGCCCCTGATTCCTCGGGGCATTTGAGTCTCTGACAGGTTCTCGTTCCCTTGCAGGAGGAGGACGTCACGGCCAAAGGGATGCACCAGCTCCGCATCATCCGGCACTTACGCCATGTGCCTGAGACACTGCAGGGGCTGCGCCTCTGAGGCCTTCAGCAACTCCCGCTCTCTGCTGCAGGTACTGCTCTGTCTCCCTGTAAATGGCGAGCTAGTGGAAGGGGAAATGGAGCCCCCTGGCACATACTAAAAGGGAAAGTGGTGGATTCTCCAACTCTTGATGTCATTGATTGAAGACTAGATGACTTTCTGGAATGTGTGTGCCCAAAAAGTAACTATTCTACTATACTGGAAGCCTATGATATGGAGGGGGTTAGATGAGATGCTGTAAAGGTCTCTTCTGGCCAGAAAGTCTCCTACTTTTGGAAACACTGAGTGTAGTATTGGGAGCAGCCTCTGATGTTTTACTGTCTAGCTAGCTTGCTTCCTAGAATGAAGACGAATTTTGTGGTGTGATCCACAGAGCGTAGCTCAAACCTTCAAAGTGTCAGGCCAGCAGCAGGACATGAGCACTTTAGGGTTTGGTTGGGTGTGGCAGTGATATCACAAAGGCTTTTTCAAGGACCTCAGCGTACTGGTCAAAGGTGTTAGGGAGGTGGTGACCTCAGAGAGAGATGCTGTCTTCAGCCAGGGAGGACAGGGGCTTACGACCAGGGAAACCTCAGAGACCCCTGTGGCTTTGCTTCAGCAAGTCTCCTTCTCGAGGTTTCTTTTTGAGGACTGAGAGAGTGTTAGGGTTGACGTATGTGAGTGCGAGCAGGAGCCTCTTTCGAGTTTTCTCCTTTCCTTTTACTGATTTTACTTGAAAATTAAAAGGTAAGAGCCTCCAAGAGGTTTTGGAACCTGCTCAGTCTGATCCATCTGGTGCCAGCTGAATTCTCGGCATGGAAAACAGTAGTTTAAGGTGGCAGAATTTTCTTCCCTCCCTGGAATTTTGTCCCGTGGAATCACTGGGGACACTAGGGTTTGTCCTTTTCGTTTTACCTTTTCCTCCATCCCTCCTTCCTTTCTCTTCATCTCTTACTTCTTTTGTCCTTTCTCTTGTTCCCCTCCCACCTCCAGGAGTGGTGTGTGTGTTGCTGGGGGTGCTCTTCACCTCCCCTTGTGGGAAGTTGATCCAAATCTGTCGGGTTCAAATAGTGCTTGGACTCCACTGACACTAGATGCTGCCATCCTGTGGCTTAGCATTAGTGTCTGGGACAACTTGGGGCAAGATCTCAACTTCCCCGCAACCCACTTCACTGCTGGCAGAATCGCTCCTGCCCCCCCTGCTAGGGCCGCCTCCCTGCGCAACCTGGGTTGGGGTGGAGAAGAGGGTTCTGATAACTTGAGCTGTGGTTTGGAGGTAGAACAGCTGTCAAGGGTACTGAGGGGGAGGTAGCAGGAGCTCACCCTACAAGGTGGTGGGTTGGCACTGGAGGTTACTAGAAAGGACAAGAAGACTCCATTCTGGGGTTCAGGAGGTGAATTCATCCCTCAGTGGTGGGCAGGTAGTCAGTTTAAATACTGCTGGTTCCAGGTGCCCTTAATTCCCCCTGATTCCTCGGGGCGTTTGAGTCTCTGACAGGTTCTCGTTCCCTTGCAGGAGGAGGACGTCACGGCCAAAGTGATGCACCCGCATCATCCGGCACTTGCGCCAGGTGCCTGAGACACTGCAGGGGCTGTGCCTCTGAGGCCATCAGCAACTCCCGCTCCCTGCTGCAGGTACTGCTCTGGCTCACTGTAAATGGGGAGCTAGTGGAAGGGGAAATGGAGCCCCCTGGCACTCACTAAAAGGGAAAGTGGTGGATTCTCCATCTCTTGATGTCATTGAAGGAAGACTAGATGCCTTTCTGCAATGTGTGTGCCCAAAAAGTAACTATTGTACTATACAGCAAGCCTATGGTATGCAAGGGGTTAGATGAGATGCTCTAAAGGTCTCTTCTGGCCATAAAGTCCCCTAATTTTGGAAACACTGAGTGTAGCATTGGGAGCAGCCTCTCATGTTTTACCGTCTAGCCGGCTTGCTTCCTAGAATGAACAGGCATTGAGTGGGGTGATCCACAGAGAGTAGCTGAAACCTTCAAAGTGTCAGGCGAGCAGCAGGACAATAGCACTTCCGGGGAAGGGTGGGTGTGGCAGTGATATCACAAAGGCCTTTTGCAGGACGTCGGCCTATTGGTCAAAGGTGTTAGGGAGGTGGTGACCTCCGAGAGAGATGCTGACATCAGCCTGGCAGGACAGGAGCACAGGGCCAAGGAAACCTCAGAGACCCCTGTGGCTTTGCTTCAGCAAGTCTCCTTCTCGAGGTCTCTCTTTGAGGACTGAGAGAGTGTTAGGGTTGACGTATGTGAGTGTGAGCAGGAGCCTCTTTCGAGTTTTCTCCTTTCCTTTTACTGATTTTACTAGAAAACAGACATCCCTGTTTAGAAAGTAAGAGCCTCCAAGAGGTTTTGGAACCTGCTCAGTCTGATCCATCTGGTGCCAGCTGAATTCTAGACATAGAAAACACTAGTTCAAGGTGGCAGAATTTTAATCCCTCCCTGTAATTTTGTCTGGTAGAATCACTGGGGACATTAGGGTTTGTCCTTTTCGTTTTACCTTTTCCTCCATCCCTCCTTCCTTTCTCTTTATCTCTTACTTCTTTTGTCCTTTCTCTTGTTCCCCTCCCACCACCAGGAGTGGTATATATACGTGTGTGTGTGTGTGTGTGTGTGTGTGTGTGTGTGTGTGTGTTGCTGGGGGTGGTCTTCACCTCCCCTTGTTGGGAGTTGATCCAAAACTGTATGGTTGAAATAGTGCTTGGACTCCACTGACACTAGATGCTGCCATCGTGTGGTTTAGCATTAGTGTCTGGGATGACTTGGGGCAAGATCTCAACCTCCCCGCAACCCACTTCACTGCTGCCAGAATCCCACCTGCCCCCCCTGCTAGAGCCGCCTCCCTGCCCAACCTGGGTGGGGGTGGAGAAGAGGGTTCTGATAACTTGAGCTGTGGTTTGGAGGTGGAACAGCTGTCAAGGGCACTGAGGGGGAGGTAGCAGGAGCTCACCCTACAAGGACGGGGGTTGGCACTGGAGATTCCTAGAAAGGAGAAGACGACTCCATTCTGGGGTTCAGGAGGTGAATTCATCCCTCAGTGGTGGGCAGGTGCTGGGTGTAAATACTGCTGGTTCCAGGTGTCCTTAATTGCCCCTGATTCCTCGGGGCATTTGAGTCTCTGACAGGTTCTCGTTCCCTTGCAGGAGGAGGACGTCACGGCCAAAGGGATGCACCAGCTCCGCATCATCCGGCACTTACGCCATGTGCCTGAGACACTGCAGGGGCTGCGCCTCTGAGGCCTTCAGCAACTCCCGCTCTCTGCTGCAGGTACTGCTCTGTCTCCCTGTAAATGGCGAGCTAGTGGAAGGGGAAATGGAGCCCCCTGGCACATACTAAAAGGGAAAGTGGTGGATTCTCCAACTCTTGATGTCATTGATTGAAGACTAGATGACTTTCTGGAATGTGTGTGCCCAAAAAGTAACTATTCTACTATACTGGAAGCCTATGATATGGAGGGGGTTAGATGAGATGCTGTAAAGGTCTCTTCTGGCCAGAAAGTCTCCTACTTTTGGAAACACTGAGTGTAGTATTGGGAGCAGCCTCTGATGTTTTACTGTCTAGCTAGCTTGCTTCCTAGAATGAAGACGAATTTTGTGGTGTGATCCACAGAGCGTAGCTCAAACCTTCAAAGTGTCAGGCCAGCAGCAGGACATGAGCACTTTAGGGTTTGGTTGGGTGTGGCAGTGATATCACAAAGGCTTTTTCAAGGACCTCAGCGTACTGGTCAAAGGTGTTAGGGAGGTGGTGACCTCAGAGAGAGATGCTGTCTTCAGCCAGGGAGGACAGGGGCTTACGACCAGGGAAACCTCAGAGACCCCTGTGGCTTTGCTTCAGCAAGTCTCCTTCTCGAGGTTTCTTTTTGAGGACTGAGAGAGTGTTAGGGTTGACGTATGTGAGTGCGAGCAGGAGCCTCTTTCGAGTTTTCTCCTTTCCTTTTACTGATTTTACTTGAAAATTAGAAGGTAAGAGCCTCCAAGAGGTTTTGGAACCTGCTCAGTCTGATCCATCTGGTGCCAGCTGAATTCTCGGCATGGAAAACAGTAGTTTAAGGTGGCAGAATTTTCTTCCCTCCCTGGAATTTTGTCCCGTGGAATCACTGGGGACACTAGGGTTTGTCCTTTTCGTTTTACCTTTTCCTCCATCCCTCCTTCCTTTCTCTTCATCTCTTACTTCTTTTGTCCTTTCTCTTGTTCCCCTCCCACCTCCAGGAGTGGTGTGTGTGTTGCTGGGGGTGCTCTTCACCTCCCCTTGTGGGAAGTTGATCCAAATCTGTCGGGTTCAAATAGTGCTTGGACTCCACTGACACTAGATGCTGCCATCCTGTGGCTTAGCATTAGTGTCTGGGACAACTTGGGGCAAGATCTCAACTTCCCCGCAACCCACTTCACTGCTGGCAGAATCGCTCCTGCCCCCCCTGCTAGGGCCGCCTCCCTGCGCAACCTGGGTTGGGGTGGAGAAGAGGGTTCTGATAACTTGAGCTGTGGTTTGGAGGTAGAACAGCTGTCAAGGGTACTGAGGGGGAGGTAGCAGGAGCTCACCCTACAAGGTGGTGGGTTGGCACTGGAGGTTACTAGAAAGGACAAGAAGACTCCATTCTGGGGTTCAGGAGGTGAATTCATCCCTCAGTGGTGGGCAGGTAGTCAGTTTAAATACTGCTGGTTCCAGGTGCCCTTAATTCCCCCTGATTCCTCGGGGCGTTTGAGTCTCTGACAGGTTCTCGTTCCCTTGCAGGAGGAGGACGTCACGGCCAAAGTGATGCACCCGCATCATCCGGCACTTGCGCCAGGTGCCTGAGACACTGCAGGGGCTGCGCCTCTGAGGCCTTCAGCAACTCCCGCTCTCTGCTGCAGGTACTGCTCTGTCTCCCTGTAAATGGCGAGCTAGTGGAAGGGGAAATGGAGCCCCCTGGCACTCACTAAAAGGGAAAGTGGTGGATTCTCCATCTCTCGATGTCATTGAATGAAGACTAGATGCCTTTCTGGAATGTGTGTGCCCAAAAAGTAACTATTGTACTATACAGGAGGCCTATGATATGCAGGGGCTTAGATGAGATGCTCTAAAGGTCTCTTGTGGCCATAAAGTCTACAAATTTTGGAAACACTGAGTGTAGTATTGGGAGCAGCCTCTGATGTTTTACTGTCTAGCCGGCTTGCTTCCTAGAATGAAGACGCATTGAGTGGGGTGATCCACAGAGAGTACCTGTGTCAAGGCTGTATCCCCACTTTGAAGTTTAGGGTACAAATGTAGGGGCCTGCATGAAAACTTCTAAGCTTAACCACCATCCCAAGGCTAATTTCCTCCCCTGGGTAGCCTTGAGAAACCTTTCAGCATTTCCCTGGTGAATACAGATCCAAACCCCTTGGATCTTAAAACAAGGAGAAATAAACCATCCCCCCTCCTTCCTCCCACCAACTTCTGGTGAATACAGATCCAACCCCCTTGGATCTAAAAGAAGGAGAAATTAACCATTCCGCTCCTTCCTCCCACCAACTCCTGGTGAATCAAGATCCAAACTCCTTGGATCTTAAAACAAGGAAAAATCAATCAGGTTCTTAAAAATAAGGCTTTTAATTAAAGAAAAAGGTAAAAATCATCTCTGTAAAATCAGTATGGAAATTAACCTTACAGGGTAATCAAACTTAAAGAGCTCAGAGGACTCCCCTCTAGTCTTAGGTTCAAAGTACAGCAAACAAAGATAAACACTCTAGTAAAAGGTACATTTACAAGTTGAGAAAACAAAGGAAAACTAACACGCCTTGTTTGAAATAGGAGAGACTTGTTTAGAAAGATGTGGAGAACCTGGATTGATGTCTGGTCCCTCTCAGTCCCGAGGGCGAACACCCACACAAACAAAGAACACAAACAAAAGCCTTCCCCTCCCCAAGATTTGAAAGTATCTTGTCCCCTTATTGGTCCTTTAGGTCAGATGCCAGCCAGGTTACCTGAGCTTCTTAACCCTTTAGAGGGAAAAGGATTTTGGAGTCTCTGGCCAGGAGGATTTTATAGTACTGTACACAGGACAGCTGTTACCCTTCCCTTTATAGTTATGACAACCTCAAACCTTCAAAGTGTCAGGCCAGCAGCAGGACATTAGCACTTGAGGGTTTGGTTGGGTGTGGCAGTGACATCACAAAGGCCTTTTGCAGGATGTCAGCTTATTGGTCAAATGTGTTAGGGAGGTGGTGACCTCAGAGAGATGCTGACATCAGCCTGGCAGGACGGGAGCACAGGGCCAGGGAAACCTCAGAGACCCCTGTGGCTTTGCTTCAGCAAGTCTCCTTCTCGGGGTCTTTCTTTGAGGACTGAGAGAGTATTAGGGTTCACGTACGTGAGTGCGTGCAGCAGCCTCTTTCGAGTTTTCTCCTTTCCTTTTACTGATTTTACTAGAAAACAGACGTCCCTGTTTAGAAGGTAAGAGCCTCCAAGAGGTTTTGGCAGCTGCTCAGTCTGATCCACGTGGTGCCAGCTGAATTCTAGGCATGGAAAACAGTAGTTTAAGATGGCAGAATTTTATTCCATCCCTTGGATTTTGTGCCGTAGAATCACTGGGGACATTAGTGTTTGTCCTTTTTGTTTTACCTTTTCCTCCATCCCTCCTTCCTTTCTCTTCATCTCTTACTTCTTTTGTCCTTTCTCCTGTTCCTCGAAAACTGTGGGGTTGAAATAGTGTTTGGACTCCACTGACACTAGATGCTGCCATCCTGTGGCTTAGCATTAGTGTCTGGGATGACTTGGGTCAAGATCTCAACTTCCCCGCAACCCACTTCACTGCTGCCAGAATCCCTCCTGCCCCACCTGCTAGAGCCGCCTCCTGGCCAACCTGGGTGGGGGTGGAGAACAGTGTTTTTTTCATACATTCATAGATTATCGGACTGGAAGGGACCTCGAGAGGTCATCGAGTCCAGTCCCCTGCCCGCCTGGCAGGACCAAATACCATCTAGACCATCCCTGATAGACATTTATCTAACCTACTCTTAAATATCTCAAGAGATGGAGATTCCACAACCTCCCTCGGCAATTTATTCCAGTGTTTAACCACCCTGACAGTTAGGAACTTTTTCCTAATGTCCAACCTAGACCTCCCTTGCTGCACTTTAAACCCATTGCTTCTGGTTCTATCCTTAGAGGCTAAGGTGAACAAGTTTTCTCCCTCCTCCTTATGACACCCTTTTAAATACCTGAAAACTGCTATCATGTCTCCTCTCAGTCTTCTCTTTTCCAAACTAAACAAAGCCAATTCTTTCAGCCTTCCTTCATAGGTCATGTTCTCAAGACCTTTAATCATTCTTGTTGCTCTTCTCTGGACCCTTTCCAATTTCTCCACATCTTTTTTAAAATGCGGTGCCCAGAACTGGACACAATACTCCAGCTGAGGCCTAACCAGAGCAGAGTAGAGCGGAAGAATGACTTCTCGTGTCTTGCTCACAATACACCTGTTAATACATCCCAGAATCAGGTTTGCTTTTTTTGCAACAGCATCACACTGTTGACTCATATTTAGCTTGTGGTCCACTATAACCCCTAGATCCCTTTCTGCCGTACTCCTTCCTAGACAGTCTCTTCCCATTCTGTATGTGTGAAACTGATTGTTCCTTCCTAAGTGGAGCACTTTGCATTTGTCTTTGTTAAACTTCATCCTGTTTAACTCAGACCATTTCTCCAATTTGTCCAGATCATTTTGAATTATGACCCTGTCCTCCAAAGCAGTTGCAATCCCTCCCAGTTTGGTATCATCCGCAAACTTAATAAGCGTACTTTCTATGCCAATATCTAAGTCGTTGATGAAGATATTGAACAGCGCCGGTCCCAAAACAGACCCCTGCGATACCCCACTCGTTATGCCTTTCCAGCAGGATTGGGAACTATTAATAACAACTCTCTGAGTACGGTTATCCAGCCAGTTATGCACCCACCTTATAGTAGCCCCATCTAAATTGTATTTGCCTAGTTTATCAATAAGAATATCATGCGAGACCGTATCAAATGCCTTACTAAAGTCTAGGTATACCACATCCACAGCCTCACCCTTATCCACAGGGCTCGTTATCCTATCAAAGAAAGCTATCAGATTGGTTTGACATGATTTGTTCTTCACAAATCCATGCTGGCTGTTCCCTATCACCTTACCACCTTCCAAGTGTTTGCAGATGATTTCCTTAATTACTTGCTCCATTATCTTCCCTGGCACAGAAGTTAAACTCACTGGGGTCTGTAGTTTCCTGGGTTGTTTTTATTTCCCTTTTTATAGATGGGCACTATATTTGCCCTTTTCCAGTCTTCTGGAATCTCTCCCGTCTCCCATGATTTTCCAAAGATAATAGCTAGAGGCTCAGATACCTCCTCTATTAGCTCCTTGAGTATTCTAGGATGCATTTCATCAGGCCCGGGTGACTTGCAGGCATCTAACTTTTCTAAGTGATTTTTAACTTGTTCTTTTTTTATTTTATCTGCTAAACCTACCCCCTTCCCATTAGCATTCACTATGTTAGGCATTCCTTCAGACTTCTCGGTGAAGACCGAAACAAAGAAGTCATTAAGCATCTCCGCCATTTCCAAGTTTCCTGTTACTGTTTCTCCCTCTTCACTAAGCAGTGGGCCTACCCTGTCTTTGGTCTTCCTCTTGCTTCTAATGTATTGATAAAAAGTCTTCTTGTTTCCCTTTATTCCCGTAGCTAGTTTGAGCTCATTTTGTGCCTTTGCCTTTCTAATCTTGCCCCTGCATTCCTGTGTTGTTTGCCTATATTCATCCTTTGTAATCTGTCCCAGTTTCCATTTTTTATATGACTCCTTTTTATTTTTTAGATCATGCAAGATCTCATGGTTAAGCCAAGGTGGTCTTTTGCCACATTTTCTATCTTTCCTAACCAGCGGAATAGCTTGCTTTTGGGCCCTTAATAGTGTCCCTTTGAAAAACTGCCAACTCTCCTCAGTTGTTTTTCCCCTCAGTCTTGATTCCCATGGGACCTTACCTATCAGCTCTCTGGGCTTACCAAAATCTGCCTTCCTGAAATCCATTGTCTCTATTTTGCTGTTCTCCCTTCTACCCTTCCTTAGAATTGCAAACTCTATGATTTCATGATCACTTTCACCCAGGCTGCCTTCTACTTTCAAATTCTCAACGAGTTCCTCCCTATTTGTTAAAATCAAGTCTAGAACAGCTTCCCCCCAGTAGCTTTTTCAACCTTCTGAAATAAAAAGTTGTCTCCAATGCAGTCCAGGAATTTGTTGGATAGTCTGTGCCCCGCTGTGTTATTTTCCCAACATATAGCCGGATAGTTGAAGTCCCCCATCACCACCAAATCTTGGGCTTTGGATGATTTTGTTAGTTGCTTAAAAAAAGCCTCATCCACCTCTTCCACCTGGTTAGGTGGCCTGTAGTAGACTCCTAGCATGACATCTCCCTTGTTTTTTACCCCTTTTAGCCTAACCCAGAGACTCTCAACACTTCCGTCTCCTATGTCCATCTCTACCTCAGTCCAAGTGTGTACATTTTTAATATACAAGGCAACACCTCCTCCCTTTTTCCCCTGTCTATCCTTCCTGAGCAAGCTGTACCCATCCACACCAACATTCCAATCATGTGTATTATCCCACCAAGTTTCAGTAATGCCAACAATGTCATAGTTGTATTTATTTATTAGCACTTCCAGTTCTTCCTGCTTATTCCCCATACTTCTCGCATTTGTATATAGACATCTAAGATACTGGTTTGATCTTTCCTCCCAGTTTTGTCCTGACCCTCCTTTCCCTCTGACACTATAGCCCACACTCCCTCTCGTTTTTGACCCATCTCCCCGGTCTCCATGTTCCCCACTTACCTGTGGGCTTTGCTCACCTGTCCCCGTCGAACCTAGTTTAAAGCCCTCCTCACTAGGTTAGCCAGTCTGTGTCCAAAGGTACTAATAACTTGAGCTGTGGTTTGGAGGTGGAACAGCTGTCAAGGGCACTGAGGGGGAGATAGCAGGAGCTCATCCTTCAAGGAGGGGGGTTGGCACTGGAGGTTACTAGAAAGGACAAGAAGACTCCATTCTGGGGTTCAGGAGGTGAATTTATCCCTCAGTGGTGGGCAGGTGCTGGGTGGAAGTAGTGCTGGTTCCAGGTGCCCTTAATTCCCGCTGATTCCTCGGGGCGTTTGAGTCTCTGACAGGTTCTCGTTCCCTTGCAGCAGGAGGACGTCACGGCCAAAAGTGATGCACCAGCTCCGCATCATCCGGCACTTGCGCCAGATTCCTGAGACACTGCAGGGGCTGTGCCTCTGAGGCCATCAGCAACTCCCGCTCCCTGCTGCAGGTACTGCTCTGGCTCACTGTAAATGGGGAGCTAGTGGAAGGGGAAATGGAGCCCCCTGGCACTCACTAAAAGGGAAAGTGGTGGATTCTCCATCTCTTGATGTCATTGAAGGAAGACTAGATGCCTTTCTGCAATGTGTGTGCCCAAAAAGTAACTATTGTACTATACAGCAAGCCTATGGTTTTCAAGGGGTTAGATGAGATGCTCTAAAGGTCTCTTCTGACCATAAAGTCCCCTAATTTTGGAAACACTGAGTGTAGCATTGGGAGCAGCCTCTGATGTTTTACCGTCTAGCCGGCTTGCTTCCTAGAATGAACAGGCATTGAGTGGGGTGATCCACAGAGAGTAGCTGAAACCTTCAAAGTGTCAGGCCAGTAGCAGGACATTAGCACTTCCGGGGAAGGGTGGGTGTGGCAGTGATATCACAAAGGCCTTATCCTGGACCTCAGCCTATGGGTCAAAGGTGTTAGGGAGGTGGTTACCTGAGAGAGAGATGCTGACATCAGCCAGGCAGGACAGGAGCGCAGGACCAGGGAAACCTCAGAGACCCCTTTGGCTTTGCTTTAGCAAGTCTCCTTCTCGAGGTCTCCCTTTTTAGGACTCAGAGAGTATTAGGGTTCAAGTATGTGAGTGCGAGGAGGAACCTCTTTCGAGTTTCTCCTTTTATTGATTTTACTAGAAAACAGACGTGCCTGTTGAGAAGGTAAGAACCTTGGAGAGGTTTTTAACCTGCTCAGTCTGCAGTCTGATCCATCTGGTGCCAGCTGAATTCTAGGCATGGAAAACACTAGTTCAAGGTGGCAGAATTTTATAGCCCACCTGGGATTTTGTGCCGTAGAATCACTGGGGACATTAGGGTTTGTCCTTTTCATTTTACCTTTTCCTCCATCCCTCCTTGCTTTCTCTTGTTCCCCTCCCACCACCAGGAGTGGTGTGTGTGTTTGTGTGTGTTGCTGGGGGTGCTCTTCACCTCCCCTTGTGGGAAGTTGACACTGCAAGGGCTGTGCCTCTGTGGACATCAGCAGCTCCCACTCCCTGCTGCAGGTACTGCTCTGGCTCACTGTAAATGGGGTGCTAGTGGAAGGGGAAATGGAACCCCCTGGCACTCACTAAAAGGGAAAGTGGTGGATTCTCCATCTCTTGATGTCATTGAATGAAGACTAGATGCCTTTCTGGAATGTGTGTGCCCAAAGAGTAACTATTGTACTATACAGGAAGCCTATGATATGCAGGGGCTTAGATTAGATGCTCTAAAGGTCTCTTGTGGCCATAAAGTCTACTAATTTTGGAAACACTGAGTGTAGCATTGGGAGCAGCCTCTGATGTTTTACTGTCTAGCCCACTTGCTTCCTAGAATGAAGACGCATTGAGTGGGGTGATCCACAGAGAGTAGCTCAAACCTTCATAGTGTCAGGCCAGCAGCAGGACACTAGCACTTAAGGGTTTGATTGGTGGCAGTGATATCACAAAGGTCTTTTGCAGGACCTCAGCATATTGGTCAAAGGTGTTAGGGAGGTGGTAACCTCAGAGAGAGATGCTGCCATCAGCGAGGCAGGACAGGGGCGCATGGCCAGGGAAACCTCAGAGACCCCTGTGGCTTTGCTTCAGCAAGTCTCCTTCTCGAGGTTTCTCTTGAGGACTGAGAGAGTATTAGGATTCACGTATTTGAGTGAGAGTAGGAGCCTCTTTCGAGTTGTCTCCTTTCCTTTTACTGATTTTACTAGAAAACAGACATCCCTGTTTAGAAAGTAAGAGCCTCCAAGAGGTTTTGGAACCTGCTCAGTCTGATCCATCTGGTGCCAGCTGAATTCTAGGCATGGAAAACACTAGTTCAAGGTGGCAGAATTTTAATCCCTCCCTGTCATTTTGTCTGGTAGAATCACTGGGGACATTAAGGTTTGTCCTTTTCGTTTTACCTTTTCCTCCATCCCTCCTTCCTTTCTCTTCATCTCTTACTTCTTTTGTCCTTTCTCTTGTTCCCCTCCCACCACCAGGAGTGGTATATGTGTGTGTGTGTGTGTGTGTGTGTTGCTGGGGGTGCTCTTCACCTCCCCTTGTTGGGAGTTGATCCAAAACTGTATGGTTGAAATAGTGCTTGGACTCCACTGACACTAGATGCTGCCATCGTGTGGTTTAGCATTAGTGTCTGGGATGACTTGGGGCAAGATCTCAACCTCCCCGCAACCCACTTCACTGCTGCCAGAATCCCACCTGCCCCCCCTGCTAGAGCCGCCTCCCTGCCCAACCTGGGTGGGGGTGGAGAAGAGGGTTCTGATAACTTGAGCTGTGGTTTGGAGGTGGAACAGCTGTCAAGGGCACTGATGGGGAGGTAGCAGGAGCTCACCCTACAAGGACGGGGGTTGGCACTGGAGATGCCTAGAAAGGAGAAGACGACTCCATTCTGGGGTTCAGGAGGTGAATTCATCCCTCAGTGGTGGGCAGGTGCTGGGTGTAAATACTGCTGGTTCCAGGTGTCCTTAATTGCCCCTGATTCCTCGGGGCATTTGAGTCTCTGACAGGTTCTCGTTCCCTTGCAGGAGGAGGACGTCACGGCCAAAGGGATGCACCAGCTCCGCATCATCCGGCACTTACGCCATGTGCCTGAGACACTGCAGGGGCTGCGCCTCTGAGGCCTTCAGCAACTCCCGCTCTCTGCTGCAGGTACTGCTCTGTCTCCCTGTAAATGGCGAGCTAGTGGAAGGGGAAATGGAGCCCCCTGGCACATACTAAAAGGGAAAGTGGTGGATTCTCCAACTCTTGATGTCATTGATTGAAGACTAGATGACTTTCTGGAATGTGTGTGCCCCAAAAGTAACTATTGTACTATACTGGAAGCCTATGATATGGAGGGGGTTAGATGAGATGCTGTAAAGGTCTCTTCTGGCCAGAAAGTCTCCTACTTTTGGAAACACTGAGTGTAGTATTGGGAGCAGCCTCTGATGTTTTACTGTCTAGCTAGCTTGCTTCCTAGAATGAAGACGAATTTTGTGGTGTGATCCACAGAGCGTAGCTCAAACCTTCAAAGTGTCAGGCCAGCAGCAGGACATGAGCACTTTAGGGTTTGGTTGGGTGTGGCAGTGATATCACAAAGGCTTTTTCAAGGACCTCAGCGTACTGGTCAAAGGTGTTAGGGAGGTGGTGACCTCAGAGAGAGATGCTGTCTTCAGCCAGGGAGGACAGGGGCTTACGACCAGGGAAACCTCAGAGACCCCTGTGGCTTTGCTTCAGCAAGTCTCCTTCTCGAGGTTTCTTTTTGAGGACTGAGAGAGTGTTAGGGTTGACGTATGTGAGTGCGAGCAGGAGCCTCTTTCGAGTTTTCTCCTTTCCTTTTACTGATTTTACTTGAAAATTAGAAGGTAAGAGCCTCCAAGAGGTTTTGGAACCTGCTCAGTCTGATCCATCTGGTGCCAGCTGAATTCTCGGCATGGAAAACAGTAGTTTAAGGTGGCAGAATTTTCTTCCCTCCCTGGAATTTTGTCCCGTGGAATCACTGGGGACACTAGGGTTTGTCCTTTTCGTTTTACCTTTTCCTCCATCCCTCCTTCCTTTCTCTTCATCTCTTACTTCTTTTGTCCTTTCTCTTGTTCCCCTCCCACCTCCAGGAGTGGTGTGTGTGTTGCTGGGGGTGCTCTTCACCTCCCCTTGTGGGAAGTTGATCCAAATCTGTCGGGTTCAAATAGTGCTTGGACTCCACTGACACTAGATGCTGCCATCCTGTGGCTTAGCATTAGTGTCTGGGACAACTTGGGGCAAGATCTCAACTTCCCCGCAACCCACTTCACTGCTGGCAGAATCGCTCCTGCCCCCCCTGCTAGGGCCGCCTCCCTGCGCAACCTGGGTTGGGGTGGAGAAGAGGGTTCTGATAACTTGAGCTGTGGTTTGGAGGTAGAACAGCTGTCAAGGGTACTGAGGGGGAGGTAGCAGGAGCTCACCCTACAAGGTGGTGGGTTGGCACTGGAGGTTACTAGAAAGGACAAGAAGACTCCATTCTGGGGTTCAGGAGGTGAATTCATCCCTCAGTGGTGGGCAGGTAGTCAGTTTAAATACTGCTGGTTCCAGGTGCCCTTAATTCCCCCTGATTCCTCGGGGCGTTTGAGTCTCTGACAGGTTCTCGTTCCCTTGCAGGAGGAGGACGTCACGGCCAAAGTGATGCACCCGCATCATCCGGCACTTGCGCCAGGTGCCTGAGACACTGCAGGGGCTGCGCCTCTGAGGCCTTCAGCAACTCCCGCTCTCTGCTGCAGGTACTGCTCTGTCTCCCTGTAAATGGCGAGCTAGTGGAAGGGGAAATGGAGCCCCCTGGCACTCACTAAAAGGGAAAGTGGTGGATTCTCCATCTCTCGATGTCATTGAATGAAGACTAGATGCCTTTCTGGAATGTGTGTGCCCAAAAAGTAACTATTGTACTATACAGGAGGCCTATGATATGCAGGGGCTTAGATGAGATGCTCTAAAGGTCTCTTGTGGCCATAAAGTCTACAAATTTTGGAAACACTGAGTGTAGTATTGGGAGCAGCCTCTGATGTTTTACTGTCTAGCCGGCTTGCTTCCTAGAATGAAGACGCATTGAGTGGGGTGATCCACAGAGAGTACCTGTGTCAAGGCTGTATCCCCACTTTGAAGTTTAGGGTACAAATGTAGGGGCCTGCATGAAAACTTCTAAGCTTAACCACCATCCCAAGGCTAATTTCCTCCCCTGGGTAGCCTTGAGAAACCTTTCAGCAATTCCCTGGTGAATACAGATCCAAACCCCTTGGATCTTAAAACAAGGAGAAATAAACCATCCTCCCTCCTTCCTCCCACCAACTTCTGGTGAATACAGATCCAACCCCCTTGGATCTAAAAGAAGGAGAAATTAACCATTCCCCTCCTTCCTCCCACCAACTCCTGGTGAATCAAGATCCAAACTCCTTGGATCTTAAAACAAGGAAAAATCAATCCGGTTCTTAAAAATAAGGCTTTTAATTAAAGAAAAAGGTAAAAATCATCTCTGTAAAATCAGTATGGAAATTAACCTTACAGGGTAATCAAACTTAAAGAGCTCAGAGGACTCCCCTCTAGTCTTAGGTTCAAAGTACAGCAAACAAAGATAAACACTCTAGTAAAAGGTACATTTACAAGTTGAGAAAACAAAGGAAAACTAACACGCCTTGTTTGAAATAGGAGAGACTTGTTTAGAAAGATGTGGAGAACCTGGATTGATGTCTGGTCCCTCTCAGTCCCGAGGGCGAACACCCACACAAACAAAGAACACAAACAAAAGCCTTCCCCTCCCCAAGATTTGAAAGTATCTTGTCCCCTTATTGGTCCTTTAGGTCAGATGCCAGCCAGGTTACCTGAGCTTCTTAACCCTTTAGAGGGAAAAGGATTTTGGAGTCTCTGGCCAGGAGGATTTTATAGTACTGTACACAGGACAGCTGTTACCCTTCCCTTTATAGTTATGACAACCTCAAACCTTCAAAGTGTCAGGCCAGCAGCAGGACATTAGCACTTGAGGGTTTGGTTGGGTGTGGCAGTGACATCACAAAGGCCTTTTGCAGGATGTCAGCTTATTGGTCAAATGTGTTAGGGAGGTGGTGACCTCAGAGAGAGATGCTGACATCAGCCTGGCAGGACGGGAGCACAGGGCCAGGGAAACCTCAGAGACCCCTGTGGCTTTGCTTCAGCAAGTCTCCTTCTCGGGGTCTTTCTTTGAGGACTGAGAGAGTATTAGGGTTCACGTACGTGAGTGCGTGCAGGAGTCTCTTTCGAGTTTTCTCCTTTCCTTTTACTGATTTTACTAGAAAACAGACGTCCCTGTTTAGAAGGTAAGAGCCTCCAAGAGGTTTTGGCAGCTGCTCAGTCTGATCCACGTGGTGCCAGCTGAATTCTAGGCATGGAAAACAGTAGTTTAAGATGGCAGAATTTTATTCCATCCCTTGGATTTTGTGCCGTAGAATCACTGGGGACATTAGGGTTTGTCCTTTTTGTTTTACCTTTTCCTCCATCCCTCCTTCCTTTCTCTTCATCTCTTACTTCTTTTGTCCTTTCTCCTGTTCCTCCTAAACTGTGGGGTTGAAATAGTGTTTGGACTCCACTGACACTAGATGCTGCCATCCTGTGGCTTAGCATTAGTGTCTGGGATGACTTGGGTCAAGATCTCAATTTCCCCGCAACCCACTTCACTGCTGCCAGAATCCCTCCTGCCCCACCTGCTAGAGCCGCCTCCTGGCCAACCTGGGTGGGGGTGGAGAACAGTGTTTTTTTCATACATTCATAGATTATCGGACTGGAAGGGACCTCGAGAGGTCATCGAGTCCAGTCCCCTGCCCGCCTGGCAGGACCAAATACCATCTAGACCATCCCTGATAGACATTTATCTAACCTACTCTTAAATATCTCAAGAGATGGAGATTCCACAACCTCCCTCGGCAATTTATTCCAGTGTTTAACCACCCTGACAGTTAGGAACTTTTTCCTAATGTCCAACCTAGACCTCCCTTGCTGCACTTTAAACCCATTGCTTCTGGTTCTATCCTTAGAGGCTAAGGTGAACAAGTTTTCTCCCTCCTCCTTATGACACCCTTTTAAATACCTGAAAACTGCTATCATGTCTCCTCTCAGTCTTCTCTTTTCCAAACTAAACAAAGTCAATTCTTTCAGCCTTCCTTCATAGGTCATGTTCTCAAGACCTTTAATCATTCTTGTTGCTCTTCTCTGGACCCTTTCCAATTTCTCCACATCTTTTTTAAAATGCGGTGCCCAGAACTGGACACAATACTCCAGCTGAGGCCTAACCAGAGCAGAGTAGAGCGGAAGAATGACTTCTCGTGTCTTGCTCACAACACACCTGTTAATACATCCCAGAATCAGGTTTGCTTTTTTTGCAACAGCATCACACTGTTGACTCATATTTAGCTTGTGGTCCACTATAACCCCTAGATCCCTTTCTGCCGTACTCCTTCCTAGACAGTCTCTTCCCATTCTGTATGTGTGAAACTGATTGTTCCTTCCTAAGTGGAGCACTTTGCATTTGTCTTTGTTAAACTTCATCCTGTTTAACTCAGACCATTTCTCCAATTTGTCCAGATCATTTTGAATTATGACCCTGTCCTCCAAAGCAGTTGCAATCCCTCCCAGTTTGGTATCATCCGCAAACTTAATAAGCGTACTTTCTATGCCAATATCTAAGTCGTTGATGAAGATATTGAACAGCGCCGGTCCCAAAACAGACCCCTGCGATACCCCACTCGTTATGCCTTTCCAGCAGGATTGGGAACTCTTAATAACAACTCTCTGAGTACGGTTATCCAGCCAGTTATGCACCCACCTTATAGTAGCCCCATCTAAATTGTATTTGCCTAGTTTATCAATAAAAATATCATGCGAGACCGTATCAAATGCCTTACTAAGGTCTAGGTATACCACATCCACAGCCTCACCCTTATCCACAAGGCTCGTTATCCTATCAAAGAAAGCTATCAGATTGGTTTGACATGATTTGTTCTTCACAAATCCATGCTGGCTGTTCCCTATCACCTTACCACCTTCCAAGTGTTTGCAGATGATTTCCTTAATTACTTGCTCCATTATCTTCCCTGGCACAGAAGTTAAACTCACTGGGGTCTGTAGTTTCCTGGGTTGTTTTTATTTCCCTTTTTATAGATGGGCACTATATTTGCCCTTTTCCAGTCTTCTGGAATCTCTCCCGTCTCCCATGATTTTCCAAAGATAATAGCTAGAGGCTCAGATACCTCCTCTATTAGCTCCTTGAGTATTCTAGGATGCATTTCATCAGGCCCGGGTGACTTGCAGGCATCTAACTTTTCTAAGTGATTTTTAACTTGTTCTTTTTTTATTTTATCTGCTAAACCTACCCCCTTCCCATTAGCATTCACTATGTTAGGCATTCCTTCAGACTTCTCGGTGAAGACCGAAACAAAGAAGTCATTAAGCATCTCCGCCATTTCCAAGTTTCCTGTTACTGTTTCTCCCTCTTCACTAAGCAGTGGGCCTACCCTGTCTTTGGTCTTCCTCTTGCTTCTAATGTATTGATAAAAAGTCTTCTTGTTTCCCTTTATTCCCGTAGCTAGTTTGAGCTCATTTTGTGCCTTTGCCTTTCTAATCTTGCCCCTGCATTCCTGTGTTGTTTGCCTATATTCATCCTTTGTAATCTGTCCCAGTTTCCATTTTTTATATGACTCCTTTTTATTTTTTAGATCATGCAAGATCTCATGGTTAAGCCAAGGTGGTCTTTTGCCACATTTTCTATCTTTCCGAACCAGCAGAATAGCTTGCTTTTGGGCCCTTAATAGTGTCCCTTTGAAAAACTGCCAACTCTCCTCAGTTGTTTTTCCCCTCAGTCTTGATTCCCATGGGACCTTACCTATCAGCTCTCTGGGCTTACCAAAATCTGCCTTCCTGAAATCCATTGTCTCTATTTTGCTGTTCTCCCTTCTACCCTTCCTTAGAATTGCAAACTCTATGATTTCATGATCACTTTCACCCAGGCTGCCTTCTACTTTCAAATTCTCATCGAGTTCCTCCCTATTTGTTAAAATCAAGTCTAGAACAGCTTCCCCCCAGTAGCTTTTTCAACCTTCTGAAATAAAAAGTTGTCTCCAATGCAGTCCAGGAATTTGTTGGATAGTCTGTGCCCCGCTGTGTTATTTTCCCAACATATAGCCGGATAGTTGAAGTCCCCCATCACCACCAAATCTTGGGCTTTGGATGATTTTGTTAGTTGCTTAAAAAAAGCCTCATCCACCTCTTCCACCTGGTTAGGTGGCCTGTAGTAGACTCCTAGCATGACATCTCCCTTGTTTTTTACCCCTTTTAGCCTAACCCAGAGACTCTCAACACTTCCGTCTCCTATGTCCATCTCTACCTCAGTCCAAGTGTGTACATTTTTAATATACAAGGCAACACCTCCTCCCTTTTTCCCCTGTCTATCCTTCCTGAGCAAGCTGTACCCATCCACACCAACATTCCAATCATGTGTATTATCCCACCAAGTTTCAGTAATGCCAACAATGTCATAGTTGTATTTATTTATTAGCACTTCCAGTTCTTCCTGCTTATTCCCCATACTTCTCGCATTTGTATATAGACATCTAAGATACTGGTTTGATCTTTCCTCCCAGTTTTGTCCTGACCCTCCTTTCCCTCTGACACTATAGCCCACACTCCCTCTCGTTTTTGACCCATCTCCCCGGTCTCCATGTTCCCCACTTACCTGTGGGCTTTGCTCACCTGTCCCCGTCGAACCTAGTTTAAAGCCCTCCTCACTAGGTTAGCCAGTCTGTGTCCAAAGGTACTAATAACTTGAGCTGTGGTTTGGAGGTGGAACAGCTGTCAAGGGCACTGAGGGGGAGATAGCAGGAGCTCATCCTTCAAGGAGGGGGGTTGTCACTGGAGGTTACTAGAAAGGACAAGAAGACTCCATTCTGGGGTTCAGGAGGTGAATTTATCCCTCAGTGGTGGGCAGGTGCTGGGTGGAAGTAGTGCTGGTTCCAGGTGCCCTTAATTCCCGCTGATTCCTCGGGGCGTTTGAGTCTCTGACAGGTTCTCGTTCCCTTGCAGCAGGAGGACGTCACGGCCAAAAGTGATGCACCAGCTCCGCATCATCCGGCACTTGCGCCAGATTCCTGAGACACTGCAGGGGCTGTGCCTCTGAGGCCATCAGCAACTCCCGCTCCCTGCTGCAGGTACTGCTCTGGCTCACTGTAAATGGGGAGCTAGTGGAAGGGGAAATGGAGCCCCCTGGCCCTCACTAAAAGGGAAAGTGGTGGATTCTCCATCTCTTGATGTCATTGAAGGAAGACTAGATGCCTTTCTGCAATGTGTGTGCCCAAAAAGTGACTATTGTACTATACAGCAAGCCTATGGTTTTCAAGGGGTTAGATGAGATGCTCTAAAGGTCTCTTCTGACCATAAAGTCCCCTAATTTTGGAAACACTGAGTGTAGCATTGGGAGCAGCCTCTGATGTTTTACCGTCTAGCCGGCTTGCTTCCTAGAATGAACAGGCATTGAGTGGGGTGATCCACAGAGAGTAGCTGAAACCTTCAAAGTGTCAGGCCAGTAGCAGGACATTAGCACTTCCGGGGAAGGGTGGGTGTGGCAGTGATATCACAAAGGCCTTATCCTGGACCTCAGCCTATGGGTCAAAGGTGTTAGGGAGGTGGTTACCTGAGAGAGAGATGCTGACATCAGCCAGGCAGGACAGGAGCGCAGGACCAGGGAAACCTCAGAGACCCCTTTGGCTTTGCTTTAGCAAGTCTCCTTCTCGAGGTCTCCCTTTTTAGGACTCAGAGAGTATTAGGGTTCAAGTATGTGAGTGCGAGGAGGAACCTCTTTCGAGTTTCTCCTTTTATTGATTTTACTAGAAAACAGACGTGCCTGTTGAGAAGGTAAGAACCTTGGAGAGGTTTTTAACCTGCTCAGTCTGCAGTCTGATCCATCTGGTGCCAGCTGAATTCTAGGCATGGAAAACACTAGTTCAAGGTGGCAGAATTTTATAGCCCACCTGGGATTTTGTGCCGTAGAATCACTGGGGACATTAGGGTTTGTCCTTTTCATTTTACCTTTTCCTCCATCCCTCCTTGCTTTCTCTTGTTCCCCTCCCACCACCAGGAGTGGTGTGTGTGTTTGTGTGTGTTGCTGGGGGTGCTCTTCACCTCCCCTTGTGGGAAGTTGACACTGCAAGGGCTGTGCCTCTGTGGACATCAGCAGCTCCCACTCCCTGCTGCAGGTACTGCTCTGGCTCACTGTA
>NW_027053165.1:0-50000 GCF_011386835.1 Chrysemys picta bellii | reverse complement strand
TGGCTTTGAGTAGGGGATTGGACTAAAGGAATTCCTGAGGTCGCCTCCAACACTCATCTTCTATGAGTCTATGACTGAAGTATGTGGTTACAATCTACTTAGATAGGAAAGGTAACTATTAATGCGTAGGTCATATACGGGGGAGGGTTGTCACCGTTTTTCCATCAGTCACAATTGTTTCTGTTTATATCGCTATCCCTTGTTAAAAAATGTCCTTTTGTTTCCTAACTGTACTCAAGTGCTGTGTGTGATACAGGAGCAGTGGTCTAGAGTAAAATTAGTAACCTGGGGCTAGACCATTGCTTTGGGTACAGAGGATCTGGATTTCCCTGAGGATTTGAAGACACTCAGGCGCGACGTTGTGTCTACTATCAACTGTCAGGGCTTATGTAGCTTAGAGGAGGGTGCTTGACCTGCTGACCGTCTGGATGAGTTTGGTCGCTAACATCCAGCTGACAAAGTGGAAGGACGTAACAAGGAGACCCACCATCCTCAGAACCCTGAGACGGTCACGATATACCTGTACAGTGAGCCACATGTCAATTGCGCACAGGGAAGGCACCCCATAGCGGAGTTCCCTGAATCCAAATAGACCTAAATCTCTGCCCTATGAAATCATGGCACACGTGCTCTTTCCGCAGTGAAAGCATGTAAAGGATGCAAGCTTTCTGTGATAAATTGGTCACCGAGAGCTGCTGTTCTTTTCTCAGCGCTACTGTATATTTGAAATGCTACCGAGGAAGCTAGGGTGATGACTGACACGAGGAAAATTGTTTGCCAACTCCACTGCCCATTGATTCATTGATTACAGTCCCAAAGAATACCTGGGTTAGCTGGACACTAATCATCCTTCACTGTTTGGCTCCAAAGTTTCAGGAGTCAAAGACAGAGCGCGAGAGCGTCTTCAGATTACTTTCCTTTTCTGTGACTCACACACTGTTGCCTTGTGGGGAACAAGGACTTTCATGCAGTGAAGAAATGAGGGGAACCAATGAGGCAATGAGTATGTCGGGCTCCAAATTCAGATTTCAGGATACATGAATGTTGAGAGTGTCTGATGCTATGGCAGAACAATTAAGCTGATGGTGCAGTTGCTTCGCTGTAGCACTTCGTTTGCAGATGCTCTAAGCCAAGGGGTGAGAGCTTGCCCATCTGCTTGATTAGTCCACCCCTGCAAGTGGCGATAGCTCCGCTGAGGTTAGATGCTCTCCGTCGACATACCGTTGTCTTCACAAGAAGCTAGGGATTTGTCAATCCTCAGTAATGTAATTAGACTGATTAATGGCTTTGGTGTAGACTAGATGTTGGCTTTCTCTTGTGTTTTATTGATTTCCATCTCTTCTCTATCTTCTCCTACTCTGAAAGATTAAAAAGTATGAAAATATTAGAAGGGTGCTTTTTCTCCTTGTGCAAACTTTCCCACATAGAGGACACACTTTGTGCGACACATATGACAAACAGAGCAAGAGGAACACCAGTAATGCTTCGAAGCTACATAGGGACAAGCAACTCGAGTGGTGGGTTCCAGTTCTTAACAATGGGGAGTCAAAGAAATCTGACGTATGAGAGTTTGTGATCTTTGCAAATTTTAGTCTTAAAAAGGAAAAGGAAATGATTGGTGAAGTTATTGATTGACTAGTAAGAGATAACTGAAGAGTATGTAATAATTTGAATTATATTGGAAAACTGAAAGTTTCCTTGTTTTCTTAGTTGTTCAGGAAAAGATGGCTTATCTTGAAAAGTTAATTTATTCAATTTACCCCTGTAGTGTAAGGAGTTCTGAGAGAAAACCTCACGCCAATGGTTGGAGTGGGGGAATGTGTGTGTGTTTAAGAGACTATGGCCGAGTCTTCTATGTGGGACGTGACTAGCCATTGCCTCAGTGTCCTGGTGTGTTTGTGTTCCTCATTGGGAATTTAAAAAGACTTGAGTAAATTTTCAAAGGCACCGTTAGTCAGTGGGAGTTGGGCTCCAAGGGTGCCTTTCAAAACACTACCCCCTACAGTATTAGGTAATCTTATTAGTTTCTAGCGGCTAATGCAGAACCATTCCCTAGTGCTTTGTCCAGTTTAGCTTTAAGTTACTCAAGCAGAGGATATGCCGTGTTGTTGTAGCTGTGTTGGTCCCAGGATATTAGAGAGACAAGGTGGGTGAAATGATATTGTTTATTGGACCAACTTCTGTTGGTGAGAGAGACAAGCAGAGGAGTCAAGCAACAATTGAGTCGGTGTCACAATCAGGACATGTGCGGGATATTCAAGTTACATTCAGCCTCAGAAATGTGTTTAGATCTGTGAGTACCCACAGTAGTCAAAAAAAGGATAGGACAAGATTTGTTTTTATGTAGAGGAATGTAAATATGAATGCACAAGCAGCTTCAGTGTCTCTAAGTAGTGACAAAATTACTACTGTGGTGTACCAATAATTTAATCAGAATTGTAAAAAATATTTTAAAATATAAACCCCAGCATTCATGCAATGTGAAGACTGCACGGTTCATTATAAAGTCTGACAATGCAAAGCAGAAATTGCAGTTCCAACAGCAACTTTTATTGCTTGATTTGAAGCAAGGCTGAATTATATAAATTAGAGGTTTATCCAGAAGAATAAAAGAGTGTGGTTCTCAAACTATTTCACATAGCTAGCCTCTGAGTGTGACCCCCGCCCCCTTTATAAATGAAAAACACTTGTTTACATATTTAACACCATTATAAATGCTGGAGGCAAAGCAGGATTTGGGGTGGAGGCTGACAGCTTGCGACCCCCCCATGTAATAACCTCACGACCCCGAGGGGTCCCGACCCCCAGTTTGAGAACCCCTGGTGTACACTATATTTGCATTACATGGTACATATGAATCTTTTACTATTCCTCTTTGGGGTAAAGTATTACTGCTCATTACAAAAGGCACATCTTTTTATGTCTTATGCTGCACAACAGCTGATTAACACTGAAGTTGGACCCTTTTTATTTCTAACTGTACAATTGTCCCCTACACTTTCCAAAAACTTCCTGGATTGTCTGTGCACCACTGTATTGCTCTCCCAGCAGATATCAGGGTGATTAAAGTATCCCATGAGAACCAGGGCCTGCGATCTAGCAACTTCTGCTAGTTGCCAGAAGAAAGCCTCGTCCACCTCATCCCCCTGGTCTGGTGGTCTATAGCAGACACCAACCATGACATCACCCTTGTTGCTCACACTTCTCAACTTTATCCAGAGACTCTCAGGTTTTTCTGCAGTTTCATACCGGAGCTCTGAGCAGTCATACTCCTCTCTTACATACAACGCAACTCCCCCACCTTTTCTGCCCTGCCTGTCCGTCCTGAACAGTTTATATCCATCCATGACAGTACTCCAGTCATGTGAGTTATCCCACCAAGTCTCTGTTATTCCAATCACATCGTAGTTCCCTGACTGTGCCAGGACTTCCAGTTCTCCCTGCTTGTTTCCCAGGCTTCTTGCATTTGTGTATAGGCACTTAAGATAACTCCTCAATCGTCCCTCTTTCTCAGCATGAGCCAGGAGTCCTCCCCTCTTGCGCTCTCCTGCTTGTGCTTCCTCCCAGGATCCCATTTCCCCACTTACCTCAGGGCTTTGGTCTCCTTCCCCCGGTGAACCTAGTTTAAAGCCCTCCTCACTAGGTTAGCCAGCCTGCTGGCAAAGATGCTCTTCCCTCTCTTTGTTAGGTGGAGCCCGTCTCTGCCTAGCACTCCTCCTTCTTGGAGCACCATCCCATGGTCGAAGAATCCAAAGCCTTCTCTTCGACACCACCTGCGTAGCCATTTGTTGACTTCCACGATTCGACGGTCTCTACCCCGGCCTTTTCTTTGCACAGGGAGGATGGACGAGAACACCACTTGCGCCTCAAACTCCTTTATCCTTCTTCCCGGAGCCATGTAGTCTGCAGTGATCCATTCAAGGTCATTCTTGGCAGTATCATTGGTGCCCACGTGGAGAAGCAGGAAGGGGTAGCGATCCGAGGGCTTGATGAGTCTCGGCAGTCTCTCCGTCACATCGTGTATCCTAGCTCCTGGCAAGCAGCAGACCTCTCGGTTTTCCCGGTCGGGGCGGCCGATAGATGACTCAGTCCCCCTGAGGAGGGAGTCCCCGACTACCACCACCCTACTCCTCCTCTTGGGAGTGGTGGTCGTGGAACCCCCATCCCTAGGACAGTGCATCTTTTGCCTTCCAATCGGTGGAGTCTCCTTCTGCTCCCTTCCCTCAGATGGGTCATCTAGTCGACTCTCCGCATTAGTACCTGTAGAGAGAACATGGAAACGATTGCTCACCTGTATCTCCATTGCTGGTGCATGGACGCTCCTCTTTCTCTTTCTGGAGGTCACATGCTGCCAAACCTCTTCACAATCCTTCTGTCCCTGCTGCGCCTGCTCTGAATCTTCAGAACATTGTGGCCGTAGAAGCATCTCCTGACGTCTGTCCAGGAAATCTTCATTTTCCCTTGTGCAACGCAGAGTCGACACTCGTTTCTCCAGCCCTCGAACCTTCTCTTCCAATATGGAGACCAGCTTGCACTTTGTACAGACAAAGTCGCTTCTGTCCTGTGGAAGAAAGACAAACATGGCACAACCTGTGCAGGTTACAACAGCTGATCGCTCACCTTCCATATCACCGTCCTCTTAAGAGCTTCCTCAACTGTTGCAGGAACTACTCAGAGAAACCTGCAGATGAAAGCCTCAGTGCGCTCTCCCTAGGCAAACTCCCGCTGTTAGCCTCTGCTGTTCGCCGCTCAGCTGGTTCGCTGCTGACTGCCCTTATATATCAATCAGGCCCACTCAAGGCCCACCTGGAACAAAGCACTCCCAATTCACACTTTTCAAACAAACAAGCAAGCAAGCACACGGTCAAACTGACCAACTGTCCCAGCATTGAGCTGGTCAGGCCAGCTGAGATTTATTGTTAAATACCAGAGAGCCCTTTGCTATCTGGCACTGGGATGCTCTTACAGTCACAAGTACATGCTGTAAAATTAATTAGCTTTTAGTATTGCAACTTAAACCATAGCACGAATGCATATTTTACCAATACAAGTGTGCCATTCCCACAAAAGCGTGCTAAAACCAATAATGCTGGTGCACCAAAAAGGAATTATCCGACGTGTATTACACAGAAAGGAAAGCAGCCAAGAATTTCCAAAATGAATTCTAAATTTGTTAGGGTCTTGTTCAATAGCTAGGCGATTACTAGAATATATTTTTTAATTTACCAGTTATGAACCAAAAATTAGTAAATCCCAAAGCTTTCAATAGATGTTTATCATAGCCCTAGGGGGGTATGGGGCCCAGGACATAGAAACTCTGGGCCTATCTGCCAGGGGGTACTCCCACCCGGATCCACCCAAGGCCCCACCCCACCTCTTCCCCACCAGTTCTGCCACTTCCCCCTCGCACATTGCACCCTCGCTCCCCCCTCCTAGCACCTCCAGACACTGCAAAACAATTGATTAGCAGTAGGTGCTGGGAGTCAGGGAGGGGGAGGCGCTGATCGGCAGGGCTGCTGGCGGGCAGGAAGCACTGGGAAGAGGAGGAAGTTGGTGGGGGGCTCCTCCTCACCCCCCTCCCCCGCTCTCCTTCCTCTCCTCCTCACAAAGCATGGGGCCCCTCAAAGCTCAGGGCCCGGGGCGGTCGCACCGATTTGCCATACCCTAGGGAGGGCTCTGGCTGGAAGGGACCTCAAGAGCTTATCTAATCCAGCCCCTTGCGCTGAGGCAGGGCCAAGTAAACCATTCTACACCATCCCTGACAGGTGTTTGTCCAAGCTGTTCTTTAAAACCTCCAATGATGAGGATTCCACAGCCTCCCTTCATAACCTATTCCAGTGCTTAACTACCCTTATAATTACACAATTTTTCCTAATAGCTAATCTAAACCTCCCTTATCGCAGATTAAGCCTTAGTTCTTGTTCTACCTTCAGTGGACATGAAAAATCAATCACTGTCCTCTTTATAACATATTTGAAAACTTATCAAGTCCCCCCTCAGCCTTCTTTTCTTGAGACTAAACATGCCCAGGTGGGTTTGTTTTTTTGTTTGTTTTTCAAACTTTCCTCATATGTCAGGTTTTCTAAACCTTTTACCATCTCTTCTGGGCTCTCTCTACTTTGTCCAAGTTTCTTGATGTCTGGCGCCCCAAACTGGACACAGTACGCCAGCTGAGACCTCACCAATGCCTAACAGAGGGGGACCATTACCTCCCATAGCTTACATACAACACTCCTGTTACTACACTCCTGAATTATATTAACCTTTTTTTGCAACTGCATCATCATTGTTGGCTCATGTTCAGTTTCTGATCCACTATAGGTCCCAGATACTTTCTGCAGAACTACTACCTTGACAGTTATTCCCCATTTTGTAGTTGTGCATTTTGATTTTCCTTCCTATGTATAGTGCTTTGCGCTGGTCTTTATTGAATTTCATCTTGTTGATTTCAGACCAATTCTCTTAATTTGTCAAGGTCATTTTGAAGTCTGATCCTGTCCTTCAAAGTGCAGCTCCTCAGAGCTTAGTGTCATTTGCAACTGTTATAACCATAATCTCTGCTCCATTATTCAAGTCATTAATGAAAATACTGACCAGTACCAGACCCAGGACAGATCCCCAGGGGAGCCCACTAGGTAAGTCCTATTAATAAACTACTCTGAATAAAGCAACGGAGGGTCCTGTGGCACCTTTAAGACTAACAGAAGTATTGGGAGCATAAGCTTTTGTGGGTAAGAACCTCACTTCTTCAGATGCAAGTACATCTTGCATCTGAAGAAGTGAGGTTCTTACCCACGAAAGCTTATGCTCCCAATACTTCTGTTAGTCTTAAAGGTGCCACAGGACCCTCCGTTGCTTTTTACAGATTCAGATTAACACGGCTACCCCTCTGATACTCTGAATAGGATTTTTCAAAGAGTTATGTGCCCACCTTACAGTAATTTCATCTAGATCACATTTCCCCAGATTGCTTATGAGAATGTCATGTAGGAATGTATCAAAAGACTATTAAAACCAAGATATATCACATCTACTGCTTTCTCTCATCCACTAGACCAGCGTACTGTGGTTTAAAAATGGAAAGATTTGTTATATTAATGAGTCATCTACATCAGTTTATCCAAAGGCAATTAAAGCTATGATTTTATGGTCAACATTACACATACCTTGAAGGTAAAAACCATTACACCATTGTACGCACAGCTGGCAACATTTTAACTCTAAGGACTTGTCTACACTTAAACTGCTACAGTGGCCCAGCTGTGGTGTGTGTCGGCATAGACACTATGCCAATGGGAGAGGTTCTCCAGTTGGGGGAGGTGGATTACTTAGGCCAAGAAGTAGTAGCTAGGTCAACAGAAGAATTCTTCCATCGAATTAACTCAGTCTACATCAAGGGATAGGCCAGTGTAGCTATGTCTCTTAAGGGTGTGGATTTTTCACACCCCTGAGAGATGTAGCTATGCCCATGTAAGTTCCCACTGTTGACTAGCCCTGAATCTTTTTCAGGGATCTCTGACTGCTATAAAATTGTGGCCTGGGATTGGAACTTTTCAAAATCTGGTTAGCCATGTTTAATTCCTTGTGCTCAATGTTGGCACCAGGGGGCACTACTACCCCTGAAATGGATCTTTAATGGCTCCCATTGGAGCAGATTACTGTCATACCAATGAAAGAGGTCCACAATAATTATCTTGCATGCACAGCAGTTTATTGAGAAGGAATTACACAAGAGGTAAAGGGTTACATTATGCACATAACTCCTATGTTAAACATTAAGAACTATACGTTAAGAGCTATACATTCCTCTTAGCGAGCCTCTCTTTCACAAACATACACAAACAGGCCCTGCACTAGCTTCACGCAATCCCTGCTTCGCAAACAGAGAAGGTGGTCACCAATTCTATGGATGGCTTCTTCTCTCCAGGTCTGGTCTCCTCAGCCCTCTGGTCTGTCTTGGATTCTCTGGAGGCAAGGCCTTGGCTGCCTGGAAACCCTTCTGGTCACAATCCTACTCAAGCCCACAGAGCAGAGTTTTGGCTACTCTGTCTAGCAGTTTCTTCAAGCGTCAATTAAGGAATCCCCAACAGTAATTTAATTGGCTTGATTTTTATACTTTTTCCTCAAAGGATTCACATGTCTTAAAAGCATGCTCAATGGGAATGTGGTTATTAATTTTTTACCTAATACTTTAGGAGAAGTCTGCAGAGTGGTGCCAACTGAACATTACCCCACATTCACTCCCTGATGAATCATTCACTTTAGCCCCCTGTGTGATGTCTTTCTACAGGGTCAAGATACCCCGGTCAGCCCGTGCTCCACTCAAGATATTCTACACGTGTTGTTTGCTTTCAAATGGACATATTTGCTGATGCAAAGATCAGTATTCATCATACACGCAGCATGGAGCCAGTCAGTTTCACTTCTGGCATCTGCCGGATGCTAAGAAAAGGATTCTTCTCCCAGAATCCTCTTTCACAGTTCAGTCATGTCAAGCCATGTTGTCACCGTTCATTCAGTACAGTCACACCAGTATGGCACCATCCCAACACTCAATACTGTAGTGTACACGATATTCAAAAAATACACACACAAGTGTATTTTGTAAGAGCAGAGTCTTACATTATTAATCCCTCACCACAGCTTGTGTTATTATAGCTTCACTGAGAAGTGGAGTGAGACCACCAAGTTTTTGTTGTTGTTTTTTTTTTTTTTAAAGAGATGTGTATTAAATAAATTCTACTGTGCTCAGTTTTTCAGGTGTGCAGTTGCTCACTTATAAAGGTTCAGTTCTTAGATCCATAAGACAAACAGGAATCAGCAATCAGCATACTCATTGAAAATTAAGATTTGTGTGGCATGGATTTAACACCGCAGACCGCAAGTGCATGAAGTAAAGGAAAAAACTGACACACCCTATTTCAAAGACACTATTGTGCAGGAAAGCTTTCAGCATCACTGCACCATTACGCTTCCCACTGAGAGTAACTTTAGCACTGGCTGAAAATGAATATAGGGCTCAGGAAAGATGTAGGGGATTAGTAAAACTATGTAGCATTCCATTATATTTCTGGGGTACAAGTAAACCTTAACTCAGACTAGACACACAGCTGAGAGATGCTTGGATGAGAGCCAAACCCTTTGTACAACAGACCTTTTTCTATAACCACCTTTATTAAGTTTATTTATTTTAAGTTAGAGAATACCTTTTACTGAACTAACCAAAAGCATAGAGGATGTTGCTACTTAGAATCATGCTCTTCAGGCTACAGAAAACAAGCATTGTAGAAACAGACACAGGCATGAATTCAGACCAAATTCAATTAAAATAAAATAGAAGGGTCAGAAGAGAATAGTTAAAATAAATCAAATACAGATGTAGACTGACATGCCTCCTCTTGACAGCTGCCAGAATTACTATGACAGGAGGCTTTATTGAAACCCTTTAAAGTGAAAAAACCTAGGTTGTTTTGATATAAAATAGCAGTTGCTCCTCAATGATTTTTAAATTTTCCTTATTTTATAAAACAGATGCTCCGGGATGCTCTAGCATCCTTAAAGGCCCCAACAGAGCAACCTTCCTTCTGCTAAGGGCTTGGATTCAGCTATTTGAAGAGTTTGTGCTGTTCAGTCGGTTGTCTAAACATTGTTGGGGATAAGGGGTCTTGTTCAAAGGCAGTGCAAATATGACACCCCCACAAAGCAAATGAGCATGCTGCCCTCAGCACTCCCACACCCTGCCTGGTCAGCAGAGATCAAATCCCTGCACGGGATCAAGTGTTCCCTTCCCAATGGGTTTTGTGCTCCATTCCCTCTGATTATTTCTGTCCAGGTTTGCAGTTAGACTAAAGGTTTGGACTAATGGAGAAGCCACCTAGCATTCTATTACATAGTTATTTTAACCCTACTGTTAAGATTGGTTTTAAAACCTACTATGAGGTATATAAATCCAACAATATTTATGTATAAAAAGCACAAACTAGTCATAAAAATTCCTACCATTTTCACCTTGTAGGCATTCTCAGTAAGCCCTCCAAACAAGATCTCAGAAAGCTAAATAAAAAAAATATTTTAAGACTATTCTTTGGAAAGGGAAATCCCATTTGGAAGAGAAGAGGAATAAGACTGAATTGTTAGGTAAATATAATCGATAGTAACATAAAAGCTTTTTTTAAAAAGAAGGCTCTCGTCTCAAATTGTTTTCTAAACCAGATTTGAGCGTTTAACTGGACAAACCAGATAAGGTGTCTTAAACCCATTTTAACTAAACCTAATTTTAATTGAATTTAACATTCAATTCAGTTTGCATGGCACTTCCTAGTTCAAATGACATTACTGGTCTTATCAGACACTGACAAAGATTTCATATTAAAGACAAAATGGTCGTTGCAAGAGCAGGGATTCTGAGAGTAAAAGCAAAGACAATAATTCAACCACTGTTAGAATCTACAAAGTTTTACCCCTTCCAAAACAATTTTCAGTCTACTGACATCAGGATCCTTTGCAAATTTCATCAGATTCTCTCCCCGAGGTCTGCAAATTGATGCTTCTGGCCTTTTACTCCACCTCACTGACTAAGCAATAGTGTTTTTAATAGCTCATTTCAAGTGGACTCGGCTAAGGATGCTCAGAAAAATCTTCCAACGTCAACTCCGGAAAGAGAAGCATTTTGCATCTTCACCAAGTTTGCTACTTGACAGTGTGAAAAAGGCTGCAGAAGTTGCTTCTCAACATGCCATGATTAATTTCAGGTCTGATGTAAACAGAAGAGCGCAGGGGAATGAATTAGCACATGAAATGAAAAACAAGCAAACAAACAAAAAAACACACATGGGGCAGGAGGATCAGTGACAGGATACAACCTTGTCCCTGGATTTGAAGAAGGTATTACAAAAAGAAAGATGTGCATCACCTGAAAGTGTTCTCTATGTAGGAAGATATTAAATCCTCTGTACCCCCTACACATCCAGATTTTGTCCAGGGAAGTTAGAACATTTGCAGAAAGTATACTGCTCTCGACTGACATTCTGAAGCCCTATTCCAAGACTAATGATCAGGAGGAGCAGACTTACTGTTTTCATTCTTCAATACAAAATTACTTTTGCTTACGTTGTAGGTATTGTGGAACTAATTTTCAAGTGTGACTCTACAATTGACAGTAGATGTATAGATCCCTTCTCCCTCCTAACACACGTATCAGGTTTAAATGCCCACTTATGAAACCCCCCAAGCAGAGTCACATATTCCATGGCAAAACCACAGAACCCTGAGACATTCCAGGGTTGGAAATTCTGTGACATCTTCAACTAGATTAACAAATTAAGATTTTACTGAATATCAAATTGAATAGTACAATCAGAATATACCCTCAGTTGAATTCAGTTTTCTGCTACTCCATTTTTTAATTTTCAATGTGCTGCACAATTTGTACTGAAGACCAGGGGCGGCTCCAGGGTTTTGGCCGCCCCAAGCAGCCAAAACACACACACACACACACACACACAAAAAGAGCCGCGATCGCGATCTGCGGCGGCAATTCGGCGGGAGGTCCTTTGCTCCCAGCAGGATTGAGGGACCGTCCGCCGAATTGCCGCCGAATACCTGGACATGCCGCCCCTCTCAGGAGCGGCCGCCCCATGCACCTGCTTGAGAAGCTGGTGCCTGGAGCCGGCCCTGCTGAAGACAAATCGATGAAGTATAAAAATCAGGGGAAACCTGAAGGTTTTGGAAGCAGAGGAGACAGTTGGGACTTTTGGGACCTGAGAAGGTGAGTGATGCCAACATGATCAGCAGTGAAAGTTGCATTTTTAACTGCCATAATTAGGTTTCAAAACAAACACTAATTGAGATAATAGGACAGTTCGCACCTCAGAGCTAGTGTTCCTATCTTTCTGCAAACACTGCATTAGATACACTGTTTGCATTTATGTTGTTTTCTTCCCATCCATAAAAGGGCTAGAAGCTTTTTGTTTTTTAAATAAATAAAAAAAATACTCATTCTAGAACACAATTCTACAATAAATTGCACAGCCACAGAATTTCAGAGTACATAAATCCATGGCCACCAGCCTATACAAAACGTACAATTCCTGCTACGAGGGTAGAGCCAATTCCTGCAATTATTGTAGGTCAATGGATGTTTTATTAATGTTTTCAAATGGAAGCAGAATCAGCCCCTAAAAATCCAATATGACTGTAGTATGGAAAGTATTTTATCAATGTTCCTGAGCGACAGGGAATTTAGAATTTTCTGTGACACAACTAATTAATCTCTAGCATATAGTTTAAAGCATTATCACCCTGATAGTACCACTTATACCACGCTCTTGATTTTTAAATTCTATTGTAGAAAAAAATCCAAAGACCTGTTTATTCTTTATTAATCATCTCAACTTACTAGCATTTGCACCTGCACAGTAATACAAGACCTAAAGTTAGGTTTTTAGCCTATTAAAGTTTTGTTTAAAACAGCTTATCTCATGAATGCAAAATGCACTGTTCTTTTTGCTTCCTCAGCGAATGAAAACAAAATGACTTTGTGCATTTCCCAAAACTCATTGTTTTTGTCCCCATGGTCAGGATGACCCCCAGGGATTCCGTTCCTGGTGTGCTGACTTTAAGTTGTTTTCACATCCGCCTGTTGACACCATATACAAAACAGAGCTTCCAATGCTTAATCTACACATGAATCAAGGCCGATAGCTGAATCTACATCCATTTGTCTGGCAAAACCTGTTTGCCCGCAGATTTTAAAGCTTTTTTCGAGTACACATACACAACTCAAATATCCCATGTACATACATCTTGCAATGAATACGAGAATCAGTATGACAAATTTTTATTAGGTTTCAGGGTAGCAGCCGTGTTAGTCTGTATCCTCAAAAAGAACAGGAGTACTTGTGGCACCTTAGAGACTATTAGATGCCTCACACTTTACCTTCTTTGGATAAATACTAGGAGAGCAATATGTCGGGTGTAGTGAGTTTGTCAGATGTGCCAGAAGGTACTGTTACAGAACAATGAATCCTTTACCAGATGGATTCTTAGGATCTCAGCAAAACCTAAACATTGCTGTATTGAGAACCTTGAAGTGAAATTAACAATGAAAGGGAAATTGATTTCACTGATTTTCCCTGAAAGAGCTGAAGGAAATGAAAAAGGAAGTTGCATAAAGACTTAAAAAGCAAATAAGATATATTTTTTTTTTTTTAGCTTTTTCTAGTATTTTCACCTGTTAGAAATAATACACAGTTTAAGTCGATCAAAACTAAAGTATCTCAACTTCTACATTTACTTCAAATTACTCTAGTCAGCTTGATACCTCCCATCTCTTCCTTATTCTGTTTAAGCTAAATTATTCTACTCTTTTTAGTTTCTCCTTGTACACAAGATCTTTGTAGACCTTTTCTATTTCTATTACAAGATGTCCTCTGAGATAAAGTGCTATTTAGTTCTCAACATCAATTTTAGTTCACTACATCACCTGAATCTACACAGAACAGCAGTTCTTTTAACCAGGGATCCTTATGGACTCTGTTACATATCATTTAACATTTGTCCTTTTTATCTCAGAAATAATTCAAAGCATCAACATGTTTGCCTAAGTTGACATGGCAGACATCTGTTGACTTGTACACTCCAGTGTGCAATAGACCATAGTAATGCATTTGTCAAGCCTCTCCGCAAGTCTGGCTTAAATAGCACCAAGGATTCTTCACTAACAAATACTAATAGTGTAGCGGTTTTAATTTTTTGAAGATTTGGTTGCCAGTACATCTTAGGTTCAGTTTTAAGAAACTAATACCAAAGTATTGCCTTACCTTACAGCCTCTTATTTAATTGAACTGCTAATTCCCTATGGCCTTATTTGCACTTTGAGATGCTTTTGCTATCCCCAAAATACACCTGCAGCGAGTTATGGCTAGGATTTTTGTCCTTCAACTTTATAATAATCTTCTTTGGCCACTGAAATGCATATGGAGTGATTTCAGAATATTTCTTCTTCTTCGAGTGCTTGCTCATATCCATTCCATTAGGTGTGCGCGCGCCGCGTGCACGATCGTCGGAGAATTTTCTACCCTAGCAACACCGGCGGGTCGGCTGTGGAGCCCCCTAGAGTGGCGCCTTCATGGCGCTGAATATATACCCCAGCCGACCCGGCGCCCCCTCAGTTCCTTCTTACCGCCCCTGACGGTCGTTGGAACTGTGGAGCGGGGCGTAGCTGTTCTCCACTCTCCCTAGCTTATTCCGTTATTCACAGTTATAGTTATAGTTCTAGTTGTATATAGTTAGATAGTTGTTTATTCACTTTGTTAATAGTTGTTATATAGTTAAAGGGGATTAAGGGGGTTGTCTCCCCCTTTTTTCCCCCGGCGCATAGCCGGGCCCATGCCCAAGGCTCCCGGCTTCAAACAGTGCGCCTCCTGCGCTAAGCCTATGCCAACGAGTGACCCGCACGACTCGTGTCTGAAGTGCCTGGGAGAATCCCATCAGACAGATAAGTGCAAGATCTGTAAGGCCTTCAGACCGAGGACCAAGAAGGAGCGGGACTTTCGGCTCCGGCAACTCCTTATGGAGGCGGCACTTAGCCCGGACGCTCCATCGGCGCGTCAGGCCCCGGCACCTAGCACCTCGGTGCGCAGTGCCCCGGCGGCACCGACCATTCCGACCACGTCGGACAAGCCTCCACGGCACCGGACCTCGTCGGCACCGCACTCACAACAAGTGCCTCGGCGCCGCTCATCATCCCCGGGACATAAAAAATCCCATAAGACGGGGACTGCCGTGCCGAAGACGCCAGCTCCCCCGGTGCCGGGGGTAGAGCCGCGTCCGCCTGTGGAGCACCGAAAACAGGTGCCTCCAGCACCGTCGACTCCGGCTCCGAGGCCGTTGAGTCCGGTGCAGACAGGGTCACCACCGCGACCGGCGGTGATACAGTGCCTCCCGTCAACCCCAGAGACCTTCGCGACGGCGAGAGACTTGATCGCTCTCACGGAGCCGGCACCGCCCCAACCACCGGCACCGTTGGCCCCTCGTCCGGTGCAATCCAGGGGGAAACCTGCCTTGATGCACCCTCCATCACAGGGGCTGGAACCACGGCACCGGTCCAGGTCCCGAAGCAGGTCCCCACGCCGCTCGCAGTCCCGGCGCCGGATATCACCTCGGCACCGGTCGTACTCGCGGCCAAGATAATCGTCGCGGCACCGCTCTACGTCTCGGCACCGCTATGATCGTCGGCACCGATCTACATCGACACGTAGTTCTCGGCACCGATACGATCGACGTCGAGAGACCGCTCCCGGCACCGGGCCTATTCAAGATCCAATTCCAAGTCCAGGTCGGACTCCCGGCACCGACGCGGTCGTCGGCACCGATCCCGATCTCGGTACCGTTCGCTGGCACCGCACAGAGACCGTTCATCTCTGGACCAGCACCGTACGGCACCGTACCGTCCGGAGCTCGTCTCGGCGCGGTCGGCACCGCCATGGCCATCTCGATCAGTGTCCCGCTCCTCCGATGGGGCATCGAGATCGGCATACCCCCCTCAGGGACAGGCCGATGATCCGGACATGGGCCAATGGCAGGAGGTAGCGGAGGATCCCGCTCAGGGACCTTTGCACTGGTCGTTTTGGACCCCGTGGGCGTACCACCAAGCTCAAGGGGCTCCACCACCATCAGCCTCTCGCTCGGTGCACTCTGAGCGAAGGGCCCCAGAGTCCACCATCTCTCGCCCTCCTCCGGGGGGCATGGAGGCTTCCGTGCCCACACCACCTGACGTCCTGGACCCAGGGGCAGGTGATGCTCCGCTCCAAGGCTCATTGGACCAGGCCCCGCCCTTGGATCCCTTGCCACCTGAGGCATCTTCCTCATTTTCCCCAGATGAGGCAGTGGCGGGCACAACGAGCACGGGTCCACCCCCGATTGATCTCCGGGCACACCAGGACCTATTACGTAGGGTGGCACGTAATATGGACCTTCAGGCGGAGGAGATAGTGGAGGTGCAAGACCCCATTGTGAACATCCTCTCTGCAGATGCCCCATCCAGAGTGGCGTTGCCTCTGATCCGCACGATCCAGGCTAACGCCACTACGATTTGGCAAACTCCTGCCTCTATCCCACCCACAGCGAGAGGGGTGGAAAGAAAGTACTTTGTCCCCTCAAAGGACTATGAGTACTTGTATACCCATCCCCAGCCGTGTTCACTGGTGGTGTCATCAGTGAATGCAAGGGAGCGCCACGGTCAACAGGCCGCAGCGCCCAAATCGAAGGAGGCTAAGCGCCTCGATTTGTTTGGCCGTAAAATTTATTCAGCCGGAGGGCTGCAACTTAGAGCGGCGAACCAGCAGGCGCTCCTGAGCCGCTATAACTTTAATTCCTGGAACTCCATGGGGTAGTTCAAGGAATTGGTTCCCCAAGACTCCAGGGAGGAGTTTGGGGCCTTGGTAGAGGAGGGTAAGAAGGTGGCTCGGACCTCCTTGCAGGCCTCCTTGGACATAGTGGACTCGGCTGCGAGAACCCTGGCTTCAGGTATCGCTATGCGGAGGATCTCCTGGCTCCAGGTTTCGGGTTTGCCTCCGGAGCTGCAGCAAACCCTACAGGATCTGCCCTTTGAGGGACATGGATTGTTCTCAGACAAGACGGACTCTCGTCTGCAGAGCCTCAAGGATTCGAGAACAATCATGCGCTCCCTGGGGATGCATGTTGCGGGTCCCCAGCGCAGACCATTTAGGCCCCAGCCTCAACGTTTCTACCCCCCTCCACATCGTCAGAGACAGGACTCTGCCAGAAGGCGGGGGCGAGGTGGTAGGAGAAGGTGGACTGGCCCTCAACCCGGTCAGAACCAGGGGCCACCAAGGCCACCTTCAGGCCCCAGGCAGAACTTTTGAAGGTGCGGTCGAGGACGGCGCCCCAGTCATCCCCCAGGATCCAGCCCCCTCCTTTCGGGATCGCCTTTCCCATTTCCACCGTGCTTGGTCCCTTATAACCTCGGACCGTTGGGTCCTTCGCACGGTGGAGAGAGGATACGCTATCCAGTTTTCTTCATTCCCCCCCTCCCACCCCCCCTCCCCGTCCCTCTTCAGGGACCCTTCTCACGAGCAACTTCTTATACAGGAGGTTTCCACGCTCCTATTGACGGGGGCCATAGAGGAGGTTCCATTAGAGTCAAGGGGCAGGGGATTTTATTCCCGCTACTTCCTGATCCCCAAGTCCAAAGGGGGTCTGCGACCCATCTTGGACTTGCGCGGACTCAACAAATTCGTAGTAAAGTTGAAGTTCCGCATGGTCTCTTTGGGGGCCATTATCCCTTCCCTCGATCCTGGAGACTGGTTCGCCGCCCTCGACATGAAAGACGCATACTTTCATATCGCAATTTACCCGCCTCACAGACGCTTCCTGCGATTCGTGGTAAGCAAGGTGCACTACCAATTTGCAGTCCTTCCCTTCGGCCTATCCTCGGCCCCAAGAGTGTTCACGAAATGTATGGCTGTCGTGGCAGCATACCTTCGTCGGCAAGGGATAACGGTGTTCCCGTACCTAGACGACTGGCTGGTACGCGGTCGCACCAAAGAGCAAGTTCGAGCTCACGTCCACATAATAGTGCACACATTCAACGAGTTGGGCATCCTACTCAACAAGGACAAATCCACATTAGAACCTACCCAGAGAATAGAATTCATCGGCGCAGTCCTAGACTCCAGACGTGCACAAGCCATCCTGCCAGACAACCGCTTCTGTACCATCACGAGCCTTATTCAAGGGCTCAAGGCCTTCCCAACTACCACGGTGAGGTCGTGCCTCACCCTGCTGGGTCACATGGCTTCCTGCACGTACGTAACCAGGCATGCCAGACTTCGGCTTCGCCCACTCCAGACCTGGGTGTCATCGATATACCGCCCACATCGGGACAGCCTGAACATGGTGGTCACGGTCCCGAACTCGGTCCTGACCTCCCTCACCTGGTGGCTAGATCACAATGTGGTTTGCGAGGGGATGCCATTTCACGCCCCACAACCCTCTCTGCACCTGGTCACAGACGCTTCATCGCTGGGTTGGGGCGCCCATCTCAACGAACACCATACCCAGGGCCTGTGGACTGCACCCCAGCTAGCTCTGCACATCAATGTTCGGGAACTGATGGCGGTGCGCCTGGCGTGCCAGGCATTTCTCAATCTCCTACGTGGCCGCTGTGTGTTAGTTCTCATCGACAACACCACGGCCATGTTTTACATCAACAAGCAAGGAGGAGCACGTTCGTCAATTCTATGCCAAGAGGCCATTCGCCTGTGGGACTTCTGCATCGCCCACTCAATCCATCTCACGGCATCGTTCCTCCCTGGAGTCCAGAACACTTTAGCGGACCGACTCAGCAGGTCCTTTCAGACGCACGAGTGGTCTTTCCGCACAACAACGTCAGCCCGTTCCGACGTGGGACCTCAACCTGGTTCTTTCCAAGCTCACAGGTCCTCCATTCGAGCCACTGGCCACCTGTTCACTTCTGTACCTATCCTGGAAGACAGCCTTCCTTGTAGCCATCACCTCAGCAAGGCGCGTTTCTGAACTCAGGGCGCTTACATCCGAGCCCCCTTACACAGTTTTCCATAAGGATAAAGTGCAGCTTCGTCCACATCCTGCCTTTCTCCCTAAGGTGGTTTCTCCATTTCATATCAACCAGGATATATTTTTTTGGCCCGAGGGCCACATCTGGGTATGGAAATCGTATGGCAGGCCATGAATGCGCACAAAATTAGGGGTTGGGGTGCAGGAGGGGGTGAGGTCTTCAGCTGGGGGTGCGGGTTCTGGGGTGGGGCTGGGGATAAGGGTGCAGGAGGATTGGAACTGAGGAATTTGTAGGGTGGGAGAGGGATCAGGGCTGGGGTAGGGGGTTGGGGCACAGGAGGGGATGAGGGGTGC
The DNA here is from genome assembly GCF_011386835.1 of Chrysemys picta bellii. Lineage (NCBI taxonomy): Eukaryota > Metazoa > Chordata > Testudines > Emydidae > Chrysemys > Chrysemys picta. The sequence continues at coordinate 31,088 of NW_027053165.1, read as the reverse complement.
AGGCTCTGGGTAGCGCTTACCTCAAGCAGCTCCCGGAAGCAGTGGCATGTCCTCCCTCTGGCTCCTATGCGGAGGCACAGCCAGGCAGCTCTGGCTGCCCCTACACATAGGAGATGGAGGGGGAGACATGCTGCTGCTTCCGGGAGCCGCACGGAGCGGGGCAAGCACCCAACCCCACTCCCCAGCTGGAGCATTGCTCTCCACAACAGGTTCTCAGACACTATGGTGACAGGGGCCTTAAGAGGATTACATCAGATCTTCAGTGAAAGAATCTTGTTTTCATACCACTCGAGAAGCATATTCCGACACTATATAAAGTCAGCTAATGAAAACACGCAGCCCACCTACTCACAACTGAGGTTGGGACCCTACAGTGAGCTCCATGTGGGAGATGTTCTGCTCAAAAAAACCCTATCCTGGGGCCCCTTTTTGAGAAGTCTGTACATGCCCAAACTCAATCTTGGGAGAGCAAAGAGAAAATAAAAAGAATTCAGACATGAAAAATGGGACCAAGGAGACAGGGGGAAATGCTCATAGCAGAATAGGCTAGTGTTTCATTTAGTCAAGTATGTGGCCTACAGATGAGGAGGAGTGAAGGGGGGGACGGAGAAACAGGATGCTGTTGTACCTTGTAAACTTGAAAGAGCTAATTTCTCAGCAATAGAAATATGAGACGGGATCAACCAAAAAAAACTGACAAAAAGAGAGGAAACTGAGGAAAAAGTAAATGAGCAGAAAAGGAAACAAATGGAAAACCATGATGGAAACAGAATTTAGATTAGTGAAAGTTTCCTTTGTACGAACGCCTACGTGTGATGTTATTCTTTGGAAAGCATCCTACAACTCTTAATCTGAGAGGAAAAAAAGGAAAAGTCAATATTAGCAAGCTAGTGCTATTTAGCCTGGAGTCAAATGGTTTCCTGTTGTTCCTCTTGGGCACTGCAGATTAATGGCTAAAGTGGATGTTTGTTAGCCACAGGCAGTTGCAGGTACATTAAAAACCTAAAAGGATAACAGTCCAAAAGGCTCAGGGATGTGTATTAATTAGGCTCCAGAAACTGGTTTTAAAATGGAGACAGCAAGTATCTATTTACAATGACAATGCTATGGGATGAAAGCTTCGCAGAAGTAAATCAATCATGTATGTGCAAGGCATGTTTTGCTTTGTCTTTGGCATTTGACCAAAGGAAAGCTATCATAATTAAGGAGTTTAAAAGCAAAAACAAGAGAGACCATATATATATATATATATATATATATATATATATATATATGATTCTAATTTAAAAAATCTAATTCACTATATTCGTTTTTGATAAGGATATCATACTACATAGCTGCAATAGCAAAAAAATCTTATCAAAATATTTTCCCATTAAAATTTAGTATTTAAAAAACCTGTTTTTAATGTTCTTCCATCTAGCATCATTTCAGGAGACAAGAAGCAAAAATCCTGCACATTTTACCTTAATGCTTTGTTCAAATACATTCATTCAATGAGATGTTTGTTGAATAAGGTCTGGTGTTTGGATTTTAAGATGTTGCACTTTGGGCTGCAGTTGCATGAGAATTCTGGAAATCAGGCACTAGCACAAAGTGAAACTGACCTAAAAGCAAGTGTAAACCAAGTGATTTTGACACTTTATTCCCACTGTCTAAAATTAAAAGTGTAAACTTCATAAATTAGATGTTTTAAAAATTCATTATTAATCTTAGGTATTTAGTAACACAGGTCAGGAAGCTTTTTAAAAAGCAAACAATTTTTAACCTGACAATGTACCTAGGAATTACTTTGTGGAAGTTCTATGCCCTGTGTTGTACAGGAGGCCAGATTAGATGATCATAATGGTCCCTTTTGGTTTTAGAATTGATGACTCTCTACATGAAAAATGATTAGCCAGATAAGCCACAATATTGGATCCTGACTACATTCTAGAATTAAATTTTAGTGTTTTGTGAAAACTGGAATAGTTGTGCAGCCCTTTTGGTGCCTAGTTCTATTTTTAAAATAGCATGCTACAACTCCAATCCCCATGTTTAATGTTGAAAGAATGACGTAAGTCTACATTTACACATTAGTTTTCTAGATTCAAGACAAATAAAAAGTTACAATGGCCTCACATAATTCCGTGTAAATATACTTTAGGAACATGGATAATTACCAGTATATTGTTTTTAAACTCCTTGAATGTCAATACAAGGTATTCTTCACTTCTTGTCCCAAGCAGCTGTGCATGTGCTATTAAGCAGTTGCTAGGTTTCAGGTGACTACATTCAGTACTAGCCAAAATATTCTCTTTACAAAGAGTTCTGACAATCAATGAAATTTATAAGAGCTTTGATATCCTAAAATGAGCCAAATCCTACAAAAGCTTATCAGATGCATGCAATTTTGGCTTCAGCAGGAGACAGGTCTTTGCAGGATCAAGCCTAACAATGGAACTCTCATATCAAAACAAATTAATAAGCCATCTAGTTTGTTATCAGGGACAACAGCCAATACTCAATGCTTCAGATGAAAGCATTCCAACACCATAATGCATCTAATTATGTAATACCATTGGATACTCTGGCTCATTGACCCCAGCTGGTGGTGAGCTTGTGCCATGAAGTATTATAGCCTTTATTTTTTTTAGGCTAGACAGAGTAAGTGTAAATGCTATCCCTGTTTATACAGATGCCTAATCCTTTTTAGTATTTACAACATTATATTCTACAGTAGTGTATTCCTTTAGGTTAGTTACACATTGCATTAAAAATATGTTTGCCCATTTAAATTTTTTGCCTTTTTCATATTGAATGCCCCCCTCGGAACCTGTCAAATCACCACAAAGAGTTTCTTATGTTGTCCTTCTACATTAGGGCCAGATTAATTCTCTCTGGGATTTATCTGAAAAGAGAAACCATTGAAGTGTTCGCTTCGCCACATAAAGCAATGCATTCAGTAATTTATCTGCCAATCAATGCATTTATTGCCAATCATCAACATTCCCCTTAATATCTTCTTATAGACTGCATTATGTGCTAAACAGATTACAACAGAACATAGTGTTTACTCCCATCTGTGATTCCAGGATCTTCATATGCCACATTCCTCCCCCCATATATTTTTCAAATGACTGCTCTCACCCTTCTCCCTTGTTGCATGAGAGCTCAGCTCATCACCATCTGAGCAGTCGGACAACCTCATAAAAGGAGCATCAGTTACTGGGCAAGGGAGAAGGAGAACTGGAATGAGATGTCACGAGACCAGATCTGACACTTATTGGCAAAAAACAAGAGAGATGAGGAGGATAAATACATTACCAAGAGCAAAGCCAACTAATGCCAAATTAATGTGTCCTCAGAGGGAACAAAGACACCCACACCCACACAGAATGGTCATGTTTGTTTGTTTTTTAAATGTCTCATGACAGCAGTATCCAGTGGTGACTAAAATACACTTTTTTAAGGAACAGCAAAGTGCACCTTAGTGGGATCAAATCTGCAAAGGGTGGTGGAATGTAACCTTCCATCGGAGAGCTATCGGCCAATGATGTGATAACCAGTGATCTGAGAACACGGCATAATGCCCTTTTGCGCAATCCAGTCACTCCAAAAGGCAGACACGCTGCCTATAGCGCATAATAAGTCTACCCCCCGCGGGCGGTCATACTCGGGTCTAATTCCTGGTGGCTGGGTTTAGAGCAGGGCTAACGGGGGGGGGGGGGGGGGGGGAGGGGAAATCTGTGGCTTTTGATTTACAGGGGGTCAGACGAGAGGATCTGGTGCTGCCTTCTGGCATGAAGCCCTCCCCCAGCTCCCAGACACGCGCCTACACGGCAGCCCCCAGACACGCACACACCACGGCTCAGCCCCGGCCGCTCCCGGGCAGGGCACACACACGCAGACACCCCCGCCCATCGGGTACCCACCTTGTCCCAGCTGAGCCATTGCCCGACCGCCCTGTCCAGCTGCGCGTCCCCGGTGCTGCGGGCGATGAGCAGGTTGGAGTTGACATCCCCGTCCCCCATGGTGGCGGCGGCGGATCGCACGAGCGGCGGACGCTGGGGAATCACCTGCCGGCGCCCAGCACGGCCAAGGACATCGCCGGGGGGGGGGGGCGGGGGGCGCTGCTCGGTGCCTCAGCCGGGGACCCGGACCCCGGCGCGAGCCGGGCTCACGCGGCGGGCACTGCGGAGCTGCGGGGTTGTGCGGGCGCGGGGACAGACCCCACCCAGTGCAGTCCCCGGCCCTCCCGCCGCCAGGCTGCGTCGCCTCAGAGCAATGGTCCCTCGGCTGCGCACTCCGCGAGCCGAGCACTATCAACAACACCGCCAGCCGGAGCCCCGCCCCTTCGCCGGCCCCGCCCCCAACAGTCGCCGCAGCTGCGTTCCAGGCCACGCCCACCCAGAGCCAGCGGCACCGTCCCGACACGCGCGCTCCTGGCCCCGCGCCCCGCCCGCCTCCGACTCCGGCCGGCGCTGCTGCGTGCCCGTCCCTGTACTGCCCCTCTCGCGGTGCCCCACGGGAAACGTAGTTCTCCCTCCCTTCGCGGGTCGAGATGTGGGAGGAGAATCGGGAGAGTAAGGGACTCCAGTTCCCGGCAGTCCCTGCTCTCTCTCTCGGAGTTGGACGCCGCCAGTGTTTAGGCGGCTAGGGCTGACCCACTGTGGGTGCCCACCAGGTGTTCCCGTCTTGGTCAAAGACCATCTCACGCCAATGGGAAACCCCACCTTGATGGCAGCAGGATGGGGCCTAGTGAATCATAGAATCTCAGGGTTGGAAGGGACCTCAGGAGGTATCTAGGCCAACCCCCTGCTCAGAGCAGGACCAATCCCAACTAAATCAAGTGCACACACCACCAGTGATGTGCAGCCACCTCTGGGGCAGGGAGCAGCTGCTGAGCACTAGCCAAGCGTTTAGGACAGGAAGTGAAGGTCTCAGAGCAGCTGAGTGAGCTCAGCGCTTGGCAGGCAGGATTCCAAGAGTCCATCCCACTTAAGAAGGAAAGCAGAAGGGTTTGCCATAAGTAAAGCATAGCTGTTCCTCTCACAAGCATGCCTGCCCAGCAGGTGCCCTGAGCCTGGGTATCGAGGTGTGTGTCTGGGGGGGATATAATAGAGGTCTATGAAATCACAAATGATGTTGAGAAAGTGAATAGGAAACTTATTTACCCCTTGGCATAACACAAGAACCAGGGGTCACCCAATGAAGTTAATAGGCAGCAGGTTTAAAACTAACATAAGGAAGTACTTCATACAATGCACAGTCCAAATGTGGAACTCATCAGGGGATGTTGTGAAAGCCAAAAGAATAGTGAATCAGGTTCAAGAAAGAATGAGATAAATTTCTGGAGAATAGAGCCTTCAATGGCTATTAGCCAAAATAGTCAGGGATGTAACCCCACGCTGTGGGTGTTCAACTGTCAGAAGCTGGGACTGGACAATGGGTTGGATCACTTGATAAATTGCCCTGTTCTGTTCATTACTTTTGGACCATCCGGCACCAGCAACTGTTGAAAGACAGAATACAGGACCATGGGTGTGACCCAGTAGGCCATTCTTATGTCCGGAAAAGCCACATCTATGAGCAAAGAAAATCCTCTCCAGTTGCTTTTATGTTGGCTCAGAACACGTAGTAGTCAGTTGCTAGCTAAGGAAAATGAGCATTTATTGCCAGTTACACTGTCATCTGTTCTACTTGCAAATCCCTAGAACAGCTCTGTGATCCAAATAGACTGTTCTCATCCGCCTCCCAGCAAGTGAGGAAAAAGTCCTTCATCTAAGGAATAAATCCTTTGTTCAGCAGCATTTCCAGCTGTGCCTCAGCTGGAGTTAAACCACCACAAAAAGAAAAGTATAACTGATGTTCCCTCCACCCCCCCCCCGCTCAGGTTGAATTTGCTCACATGCCCTATCAATTCCCCACTAAGCCACTGTAGTGATCACATCTCTGCAGCACATCCTTGCTTCTGTTTCCATAGCGATAGGAGGCACTGACTGCAGAGAAATGTGATGGTTTCAGTCTCTGGCCAAACCATCAGTGCAGGAGGCGGCAATTGCGGTTTATGAGCTGTGCAGGGAAACAAAAGCCTGACCTGGTAATGTCAGTCTAGGGACTGGTTGAAATCAAGGGAGATAAAAAAGAATGGGGATATCACAGTTGTGGGTGTAAGAAATTCATGGTGGGGAGCTAGAGAATGAGAGGAGTAGGGAGGAGAGACAATGGAGGGATGCAGTGTGGGTGGAAGAAGAAGGGAACAGGACCAAAGAAATGTGGGAGACAACTCAAATGGGAGGCAGGCAGCTTCAGTTAAATAATATGTACCAGGATAACAACAGAAGCTATTTAAAAGCTTGAGATATAGGCGGGAGCTATCCTAATTATGGTTTGGACCAGTCTCAAGTATTTTGAGTCAGCTTCCTGAGACACCCTGTTTTCTGGCTGCTGGATACAACTGATTCCCATTCAAGGCAATGAATGTGGCAACGGAGTCAGGCCGGAGGATTTTGGTCAGCTGAAGTTATAAATCCTGGGGGAAGCTACCATACACACCCTACAACTAACTTGACAACAGTTAGGCTGCTGGTGTGCTGACAACATTGCCTGTCATTCTGACTTCTTGTGCTCCTCATCTGTTTATATCTGTCTGTTGTCTCTTGGTTTGTACTTAGACTGTAAGCTCCTTGGGGCAGGGACCGTCTATTTGTTCTGCCTAGTACAACGGGGCCCTGGTATATGACTCGGGTTCCAAGATGCTACAATAATATAAATAATAATAATAAAACATACCACTGTAGGAAACTCCAGAAATCTAGACCGTCCCTTTCCCTTGATTTCTTGCTCACAGAGCCTGGGGTGACACACCTGCATGTGACAATCACCTGGAAAGCAGAATGTCATTTATAAATAAAACAACTCAATGGAAGAGGAAAACTCCGGTTTATTTTTATTTGCTCTGTGGACATCCGGGTCTCACAGCACTTACCCACAGCACTGGCCACAACATCTAGGGTCATGTCTGGAACTCCTGGGAGCCATCCAAGTGTCTCCAATACTAGAGTATGGCCCTTGGGGTTGTTAATGGAGCAATGGTTTCTTTTTCGAGAGCTTTGGATGTGAAGTACCATGCACAGTTTGAGGCTCGCTGGTAGAAAACAGATGAAAGGCATCTGGAGGGACTCCAAAGCAGGGCAATAAAATAAAAGGCTTTCCGGCTGTAGCGCTTGGAAGGGATTAAGGGGATTTTATATATTCATCCTAGAGAAAAGAAGACAATGTGGTATATGACAACTGGCCCGATATATGTCAGGGTTAATAGCACCAAAAGGGGGGAGGAATTGCTGAAGCTGGTTAAGAGGACTAATGCAAAGAAGCTATCCTAAGGCTAGATTGCATCTGTCCCTGTATAGATGTGCAAGAGAGACAGAGGATGTAGGATTTCCACTCTCTGTCTTGCCCTGCATAGGGGCCAGACACAATCACAGTCCTTGCACTCAAACAGGACACAGGCTGCCTCAGGCTAGTGACCACATTGGTATTAGCCTCCCCAAGCAGGGAAGAGATGGCCCCTGATCCTTCTCCACGCTAGCCAGGGACTGACCCCATTCAGGGCAGAGCGTATGCTGCACCTTGTAAAACGGTGTAATAGAGGCAGCCTGGAAGCCCTGGAAGAATTATTCCTATAAGAGGGGGAGGGGTCAGCCAGAGGGGACTGGTGCTGCCCAAAAAGGGCGATGCTGGTCAAGTAGGGTGGCCGAGGGGGCTGGGATTATGCTGAGTCAGTATATCTCTGCTACAGCCTCCACCAATGGAGCTTCAGCAATAGGAACACCCCCTGCCCCTCCCCACAGACACCTCCCCCAGTGTGGTGGGTGAGGTCAGTGGTGCAGAGAGATGCAACTGACTCTCATTTTAACCCAGTGCTGCAAACTCTCACGGTTTTAGCTGGAAAAAGTGAACGCTAAATGCTCAGAAACCAAAAGGCAAGTACAAAGAACCCAGCTTTTATTATTTTTGTAAATTTGATGATTTTTAACCTAATCTTACAATTTTTGGAGTCAGACACATGGTTCTGAATGTTGGAGATTGGCAATACGATAAACTTGTAGAGCTGAATCAAGCTATGAGGGGAAAATGTAACAGTAAAGTCCATTGTCCAATGGGACAATTAACTGAGAAAGGCCAAGGAAGCAACATCCCTAGAGACAAACATGAACAGACTAATTGGTGTGAAAAGATATGTACACCTGCCTGGTAGTTGGGAAAGTAAAGGTTCATTGACTCTCTGTCCCAGAGCAGAATATACAGCTGCCAACTCTCATTCACCAGGAATTGCCAAGGAGCAAAGCCACTGTAAAAAGAGTGTGTGTGACGTCTTGCTTTCTGTGGGTTTGGATCACTCTGGTACCAGGCACCCTATTGCTAGCTACTCTGATGAAAAGAGAGACTGGCCGGCTGAAAGGAGCCTTGTATGGATGTTCAGCACCTCTAAAGCTTCTCCTTCCACTTGGTGGCAAGTGGCTTGCATTTTCGCAATAGGAGGATGTGAGGTCTGGCCTTGTTGTCATGAGGCTAGGAGTGGCCATGGTGTGTAGTGTAATGACAGCTGCAAAGAGGTAGGTGACCATCGTTTAGGCCAAAAAAAGTTTTGTTTTAAAATGCAAAGAAAATAATATCTTTGAAAAATGAAAGCTAACATATCATTTAAAATAATAAACTTCAGGATTTGCAAGTATATGATCTAGTGAACAAGCGCTTACTGCTGTTCCTCAGTCAATGGGAATTTTATCATGACTTCAGTGGGACTACAATTAGGCCAAAAGGTAGCAGTATCATATAACTAACCATTCTGAATAGTGATGCATCATTTTTTAAGTTTTTTAAATGTATTTTACTTTTCGATAAGTGTAATACATATTAACAACACAGTGATATGGTCGTTAGTCAAAATTCAGTTGTACATGCAAAATCAGTTAGTGTAATCCAGGAAATCATTATTATGGGCTGGATCCCTACATCATCTGGGGTAAATTGGGATAGCACCGTTGACTTTAATTAAGCTGCTCTGATTTACATTTACAGCTGAAAATCTGGTCCTGAATTTACTAGGTACTTTTTTTTTATTATGGCCAGTGTTTTCATTATAATCCCTCTGTATATTGTTTATTCCAGATTCTTTAAATCCTATTCAGTATTGGTCTCCCATAATGTTTCCATTTACTTCCCTTCCCACCTTCAGATTTTCTTAGCAATCAAGATCATGCAAGATAAACACAGTGGGTCTCTTGAGAGATTACATGCCAGCAGAGTCAGCAGTACTGTACATACCCATGCCCTTGTTCTGCAGTGCTCCTTTTGTCTCATCATTATTTATTTAACCTGCGTGCCCCATGCTCATTCTGTGCCTCTCAGTTTACACGGTAATGATACTGTGGTAACACAGTTCCTTTCTTTGTCTCTCTAACAGTAATGTGTTTCCAGAAACCCAGTGCAACCTTAAACCCAGACTGTAACAGCATCTCAGCCAAATGACTAGCATGCTGCAGAGAGGACTAATGTCACTTGGTTTCTGAATGAAGCTTCCAATCTGATCTGGGGTCAGATCATCTGTGCTTTGTCTCAATGAACCAGCAAAGGCCTGGAGGGTGCATCACAAACAAAAGGAAGAGGCAGGGAAATGTGAAGGACTCTATAGTAATGGGCAGAGGGATCAGGAAACAGCTTTAGAATTCTGCAGCTTAATTCTGATGGGCTATTGATGTCAGCCTAGCAAAGAACTAATCCTGCCCCCATACTGCAGCTAATGACACAATACCCACTGACTTTGCTGAAAGCAGGATTGGGACCTAAATACACAGATCCAACAGAATATATGAGGTCCTGTTTGAATCCACCAGTTAATATTCTGCCACCAGATTGCAAGGAAGGTTGGGATGATTTCCCGGCCTGTGAGTCAATCACATCTGCTTTCTAGATACTGGTAATCACCCTGCCAGAGAGGATGTCTCCTGACAACTCATACCAATACGTCTCAGGAGAACTGGGGTTTTTTGCTTTTTGCTTAACACCGGGAGTTACATTCTGCTCTCGCGTAGAGACCTGCAACCCTGCCAGCAACAGAATGTGACCCTGACTCCTCAGGTTAAAGGAAGTTAGGATTCAGGATCTCCCTGCCTCCTAATCCTGTGCTCTGACCATTAGAGTAAATTGCATTTTATAGGTTAGTGTGACTGAGTATTTAATCTAGGCTTTAATCAGTGGCCGCATACGTGGACTAGAAGTATTTACAGGGAGCTAAATAGTGCAGTAGGCTAGTGTGCTAGCCTTTCACCTCTGGAGACCTGAAAGAAGACTTGGTTTAGGTCACAAATGAGTCACGCTCTTACTAGCAACGTAGTTCTTAATGGCCGTTTTGTCCACATCACAAATACCACACAGTTCAGCATGAGGCCCAGTCTCTGCTGAAGAGGCCTAGGAGTGGAATGGCAGAGGGAGGGGTAATGTAGGTTATATGACTGAGGTGCATAGACAGAGCAAGGTGGAGATTCAGAGTTGGTTGTTACAGATCATGGCACAATGATGTGGAAAGGTGACACAATACCTTTTTCCTTCCTGCTCCGTTTATCTTCTTCCCCTCACTCTTTGCACTGGGCCTTTTGTCAGACTGCCCCTGTGCACAGAGCAGTCTCCTTGGATTCATCTGACTAGAAATCTCTTTCCTTCTGCAAATTCCTCCTTAAAACCCAGCTCGCCACGTAATCCCTCCCATCTTCTTGTCATCACCAATAACCCTCACACCCTCCTTCACCTGAATTGTTGCCCAATGTCTTCCCCTCTCCCAGGGCAATCAGATGGGGTGGAGAGGCAGAAGCCACTCCCTCCTGGGATTCCCCGCAATCCCCCATTTATGGGAAGTGTTCTGGGTTCCATAGCGAGGCTCCTCTTTTTGTCACTGGAGGAGATGAGGTAAAGGAGAAAAGAAACCACCCAGGTGGTAAGAGATTCACATAGAGGAGTGTATGAGGGGGCAGAGCTGCACCGCTGGAATAGTGGCAATGCATAATGGCTTGGAACCAAATCCTTTCCCTCACTGCCCAAGTCAAGAGGGGCAAGAAAGGCCGCTGAGAAAGCACACTCAGCTTCAGCATAGCCACTCCATGCATCGACTCCCTGGGGAAGCCTGCTCCACTTAGGCCTGGTCTACACTACGGGTTTAGGTCGACTTTAGCAGCGTTAAATCGAATTAAGCCTGGACACGTCCACACGACGAAGCCCTTTCTTTCGACTTAAAGGGTCCTTTAAACCGGTTTCTTTACACCACCTCTGACGAGGGGATTAGTGATAAAACCGTCCTTTGCGGGTCGGAATTGGGGTAGTGTGGACGGAATTCGACGTTATTGGCCTCCGGGAGCTATCCCACAGTGCTTCATTGTGACCGCTCTGGACAGCACTCTCAACTCAGATGCACTGACCAGGTAGACAGGAAAAGACCCGCGAATGTTTGAATTTCATTTCCTGTTTGCTCAGCGTGGAGAGCACAGGTGACCACGCAGAGCTCATCAGCACAGGTAACCGTGATGGAGTCCCAGGATCGCAAAAGAGCTCCAGCATGGACCAAACGGGAGGTACGGGATCTGCTCGCCATATGGGGAGATGAAGCAGTGATAGCTGAACTCCGTAGCAGTAAAAGAAATGGCAAAGTATTAGAAAAGATCTCCAAGGCCATGAAGGACCGAGGCCATAACAGGGACACACAGCAGTGCCGCGTGAAAATTAAGGAGCTACGGCAAGCTTACCACAAAGCCAGAGAAGCAAACGGAAGGTCCGGGGCAGAGCCGCAAACTTGCCGCTTCTACGCGGAGCTGCATGCGATCCTAGGGGGTGCAGCCACCACTACCCCAACCGTGTGCTATGACTCTCTCACTGGAGAAACACACAGGGAAGACGGTTCGGGGAACGAGGAAGATGAGGATGGAGGTACTGTAGGTAGCTCACAGCAGCAAGGAAGCGGAGAAACCGGTTTCCCCAACAGCCAGGATATGTTTGTTACCCTGGACCTGGAACCAGTAACCCCCGAACTCACCCAAGACCCTCAGGGCACACAGGAGACCTCTGGTGAGTGTACCTTTGTAAATATTTGTAAACATTACACATGGTTTAAAAGCAAGCGTGTTTAATGATTAATTTGCCCTGGCAATCGCGGCCAGTACATCTACTGAAAAAGTCTGTTAACGTGTATGGGGATGGAGCGGAAATCCTCCAGGGACATCTCCAGAAAGCTCTCCTTTATGTACTCCCAAAGCGTTTGCAAAAGGTTTCTGGGGAGGGCTGCCTTATCCCGTCCGCCATGGTAGGACACTTTACCACGCCAGGCCAGTAGCACGTAGTCTGGAATCATTTCATAACAAAGCATGGCAGCGTATGGTCCCGGTGTTTGCTGGCATGCAGACAATATCCATTCCTTATCTCTCTTTGTTATCCTCAGGAGAGTGATATCATTCACGGTCACCTGGTTGAAATGGGGTGATTTTATTAAGGGGACATTCAGAGGCGCCCGTTCCTGCTCTTCTGAACAGAAATGTTCCCCGCTGTTAACCACGCGGTGGAGGGGAGGGGTGAAGTGATCATCCCAGAGAATCGTGTGTGTGTGTGGGGGGGGGGTGGTTTACTTGGGTTTGTGCCGCATGTTAACCGGGAAACCTCTTTTTACATTGAAAACCCATTTTAAATGGACAACCCAATTCATCCTTGATATGGGAAATGCGCTGCTGTTTGCAACCTTTCCCGCATGTTAAGAAGGTTAAAAAAGCCAAAACACTGTGGCCTACCATGGCTGCCTGCAAGCCGAAATATGCGACCTTGTAATGAAAGAGTGTACCCATTGTTCTCTAAAATGTGTCCTTTTTAACCACCTCTCCCTTCTCCTCCACCAGCTGCAAATGTTTCTCCTTCGCAGAGGCTAGTGAACATTAGAAAGAGAAAACGTAGGACGAGGGACGATATGTTCACGGAGCTGCAGATGTCCTCCCATGCTGATAGAGCACAGCAGAATGCGTGGAGGCAGTCAATGTCGGACATGAGAAAAGCACAATATGAACGAGAGGAGAGGTGGCAGGCTGAATGGCGGGATGAAAAGAGCAAGTGGCGGGCTGAAGACGATAGGTGGCGTCAGCTTGCAGACAGACGGCAAGAGTCAATGCTCCGTCTGCTGGAGCATCAAACTGATATGCTCTAGCCTATGGTTGAGCTGCAGGAAAGGCAGCAGGAGCAGAGACCGCCGCTACAGCCCCTGTTTAACCAACAGCCCTCCTCCCCAAGTTCCATAGCCTCCTCACCAAGACGCCCAAGAACACAGTGGGGGGGGGGCCTCCGTCCACCCAGTCACTCCACCCCAGATGATCGCCCAAGCATCAGAAGGCTGGCCTTCAATAAGACTTAAAGTTTTAAAATGCAGTGTGTCCTTTTTCATCCCTCCTCCCCCACCCACCCCAGGCTATCTTGGCAATTATCCCCCTACTTCTGTGAGGAACTAATAAAGAATGCATGAATGTGAAAAAACAATGACTTTATTGCCTCTGCAAGCGGTGCTCGAATTGGGGAGGGGAGGGTGGGGTGGTTGGTTTACAGGGAAGTAGAGTGAACCGGGTCGGGGGGGGAGGGGGGTTTGGAGGGTTCATCAAGGAGAAACAAACAGAAGTTTCACACAGTAGCCTGGCCAGTCACAAAACTCGTTTTCAAAGCTTCTCTGATGTGCACCGCGCCCTGCTGTGCTCCTCTAACCGCCCTGGTGTCTGGCTGCGCGTAATCAGCGGCCAGGCGAGTTGCCTCAACCTCCCACCCCGCCATAAATGTCTCCCCCTTACTCTCACAGATATTGTGGAGCGCACAGCAAGCAGCAATAACAATGGGGATATTCTTTTCGCTGAGGTCTGAGCGAGTCAGTTATCTGCGCCAGCGTGCTTTTAAACATCCAAATGCACATTCCACCACCATTCGGCACTTGCTCAGCCTGTAGTTGAACAGGTCCTGACTCCTGTCCAGGCTGCCTGTGTACGGCTTCATGAGCCATGGCATTAAGGGGTAGGCTGAGTCCCCAAGGATCACGATAGGCATTTCAACATCCCCAACGGTTACTTTCTGGTCCGGGAAGAAAGTCCCTTCCTCCAGCTTTCAAAACAGAGCAGAGTTCCTGAAGACGCGAGCATCATGTACCTTTCCCGGCCATCCCACGTTGATGTTGGTGAAACGTCCCTTGTGATCCACCAGGGCTTGCAGCAGCATTGAAAAGTACCCCTTGCGGTTTACGTAGTCGGTGGCTTGGTGCTCCGGTGCCAAGATAGGGATATGGGTTCCGTCTATGGCCCCGCCACAGTTTGGGAATCCCATTTCAGCAAAACCATCCACTATTGACTGCACGTTGCCCAGAGTCACTACCCTTGATATCACCAGGTCTTTCATTGCCCTGGCAAATTGGATCACAGCAGCCCCCACCGTAGATTTGCCCACTCCAAATTGATTCCCGACTGACCGGTAGCTGTCTGGCGTTGCAAGCTTCCACAGGGCTATCGCCACTCGCTTCTCAACTGTGAGGGCTGCTCTCATCTTGGTATCCTGGCGTTTCAGGGCAGGGGAAAGCAAGTCACAAAGTTCCATGAAAGCGCCCTTACGCATGCGAAAGTTTCGCAGCCACTGGGAATCGTCCCATACCTGCAGCACGATGCGGTCCCACCAGTCTGTGCTTGTTTCCCGGGCCCAGAATCGGCGTTCCACGGCATGAACCTGCCCCAGTGACACCATGATTTCCACATTGCTGGGGCCTGTGCCTTGTGAGAGGTCTATGTCCATGTCAATTTCCTCATCACTCTCTTCGCCGCGCTGCAATCGCCTCCTCGGGTGGTCCGGGTTTCGCCTTGGCATGTCCTGGCTCTGCATATACTCCAGGACAATGCGCGTGGTGTTCATAGTGCTCATAATTGCCGCGGTGATCTGAGCGGGCTCCATGATCCCAGTGCTAGCTATGGCGCCTGGTCAGAAAAAAGGCGCGAAACTAGTATCTGATGGACCAGGAGAAGGAGGGAGGGCGGGAGGGAGGGAGGGCCGAGTGACGACATGGCGTACAAGTACAGGAACAGGGAATTAAAATCAAGAAAGGTGGCTGTGCATCAGGGAGAAACACAAACAACTGTCACACAGAATGGTCCCCCCAAAGATTAAACTAAAAACCCTGGGCTTAGCAGGCCGTTGATTTCACGGAGGAAGGGGAAGCAAATGGATACAGAACAAATCTATTTTTTACATCTTAAGCTGGCAGCCGACGGTGCAGCATGAGTGATAGCCTCTGCAGTACGATGACGACGGATACCAATCGTAATATACCATCTTCTACCAAAAGGCAAGGGGCTGCTGCTGTGTAGCAATGCAGCCCCACGTCTGCCAGCCCCACGTCCGCCAGCACCCAGCATCGCCCTTGGCCTCTTCTGGGTGCTTAGCAGACAATACTGGGCAATTGGCAGAAAATAGTATACTACGACTGGTAGCCATCATCATCGAAACAGTAGCATGTCTGCCCAGGTGGCCATGATTGACAGCCACTCCAGTATGACGATGATGGGTACCAGTCATAATATACCATCTCCTGGCAAGGGGCTGGTGCAATGCAGCCCTACGGCTGCCAGCCCCACGGCTATTACTCATGCTACACCGTCTACCGCCAAAAGGCAGTTAGCAGCTGCTGCTGTGTAGCAATGCAGTCCCACGTCTGCCGGCACCCAGAGAACATATGGTGACGGTGAGCTCAGCTGAGCTGAGCGGGCTCCATGCTTGCCGTGGTATGTTGTCTGCACAGGTAACCCAGGTAAAAAGGCGCGAATCTATTGTCTGCCGTTGCTGTGACGGGGGGGAGGGGCCTGACGACATGTACCCAGAACCACCCGCGACACTGTTTTGCATCATCCGGGCATTGGGATCTCAACCCAGAATTCCAAGGGGCGGCGGAGACTGCGGGAACTGTGGGATAGCTGTGGGATAGCTACCCATAGTGCAATGCTCCAGAAGTCGACGCTAGCCTCGTACTGTGGACGCGGTCCGCCGACTAGAGCACCTAGAGCATTTTATGTGGGGACACACACAATCGGCTGTATACAACCGATTTCAATAAAACCGGCTTCTATAAATTCGAACTAATTTCGTAGTGTAGACATACCCTTAGTATCTTTGACAGCTTTAGATGCCAGAAGGAATGCTCTGTCAGGCATTTCCAGCGTCACTGGTTTCCCAGTGCAGGCTATTGCATGGACAAGCTTCTGGCAATATTACGCACCGCAGGGCAGGGGAGACACCACTTACATACAGGCATAGAAAGCTTAGTTTTCATAATTATAATTTCCATCATGCATTTAGAAACACTTTGACAGCCCTGGCTGTGATGTGGCTTGACCAGATTAGTGCAAGATTGTGCCCTAGATTAGAGGGGGGTCAGAGGAAGGTGAGGAGAAGGACCAAGGGCCTGGAAAAACTCTCCTATGAAGACAGATTGAAAACATTGGGCTTGGTACCTTAAAAAGGAGACTACTATGAGTGGGCATGATAAAAGTCTATTAAACAATGAATGGCCTAGTGAAGGGAGATCAGGAACTCCTTTCCCCTATCTCCATAACAGAAGGACAAGGGGACATTCAACGAAATTAAAAGATGGGAAATCTAAAGCTGATAAAAGGAAACACTTTTGCACACACTGTGTAATTAGACTCGAACTCCTTGGCACAGGAAGTCATTGAGGCCAAGAACTTAACAGGATTCAAAAAAGGATTGGACATTTATATGGATAACAAGAATAGCCAGAGTTATCTTGATTAATAATAATTTTTGGAGGGGATAGCAAACTTCACGATTCAGGGTTTAAAGCAATCTCTATTAGAGACCAAGACAAGGCCTAATTTGGGTAGGGCTCTACCAAATTCACAGGCCATTATTGTCAATTTCATGGTCATAGGATTTTAAAAATCGTAAATTTTATCATTTCAGCTATTTAAATCTGAAATTTCATGGGGTTATAATTGTACAGGTCCTGACCCCAAAAGGATTTGTTGGGGGGGGGGGGGCGTTGAAGGTTATTGTAGTGGGACTGTGGTACTGCTACTCTTATTTCCGCACTGCTGCTGGCGGCGGCGTTGCCTTCAGAGCTAGGCAGCTGGAGAGCAGCGGCTGCTGGCCACGAGCCTAGCTCTGAAGGCAGAGCTGCTGCCAGCAGCAGCACAGAAGAAAGTGTGGCATGGTATGGTATTGCCACCCTTACTTCTGTGCTGCTGCTGTCAGAGGCACTACCTTCAGAGCTGGGCACCTGGTCAACAGCCGCCGCTCTCCATCCATCCAGCTCTAAAGGCAGCGCAGAAGCAAGGGTGGCAATACCACGACCCTTCTAAAATAACCTTGTGACCCCTCTGCAACTCCCTTTTTGGCAGGACCCCCAATTTGAGACACGCTGGTCTTCCCCCATGGAAACTGTAGAGAAGCTGCAAGAGTAGAAAGAGAATGCAGGCAGAAGTCCAGCAACAGAGTGGGGGCTATCCAGTTTATTGCACTCAATGCAGCATGTATGATTACCTGCCCTATGGCCGGTGGCATATGTGTGCATTTGGTGCAAGGAGCTCCTGGCTCCTGGCCCTCAGAGACCGTGTACAGGCTTTGGAGACCAGAGTGGCTGAACTGGAGGAACTAAGGGAGACAGAGAAGTACATAGATGAGACTTTCCGGGACACAGTAGAACAGTCCCGTCCCTCCCCACCCCGGTCTGACAGCCTCTGTGCTGTTGAGGAAGATGAAAGTCTCAGGGAAGGAGAACGTTCAACTGGAGCAGAGGGAAACGATCCCTCCTTCCAGATGATGTTGTGATATCCTCTCGCACTGAGGATACCTCTCCAGGGAAGGGAACTTCAGTTATTAGGAAGAGACTGGTAATAGTAACACAGGATTCGATCATTAGAAACATAGATAGCTGGGTTTGCGATGACCGGGAGAATCGCATGGTGACTTGCCTGCCTGATGTGAAGGTTGCGGATCTCTCGAGACATCTAGATAGACTTATTTGTAATGCTGGGGAGGAGATGGTGGTCGTGGTACATGTAGGTACCAATGACATAGGGAAGAATAGGAGAGAGGTCCTGGAGGCCAAATTTAGGCTGCTAGTGTAAGAGATTGAAGTCCAGGACCTCCATGGTAGCATTCTCTGAAATGCTTTCAGTTCCATGTGCAGGGCCAGTTAGACAGGCAGAACTGCAGGGTCTCAATGCGTGGATGAGATGATGGTATAGGGAGGAGAGGTTTAGATTTATTAGGAACTGGGGAAACTTTTGGGAAAGGGGGAGCCAATACAGGAAGGATGGGTTCCACCTAAACCAAAATGAAACCAGATTGCTGGCACTTAGTTTAAAAACTGCTCTATGACCTTTTTAATTTTAAGGGCTGGGGAAAAGCCGACAGGTGTGGAGGAGCACATGGTTCGGACAGAGACATTCCTTAGGGTAGGATCTATTAATGGAGATTCTCTATGTCTTAGTAAGGAGGAGAGGATGGAAGATGATAAAATACAGGTAGGATCTGATGAGAAACAGTCAATTGAAAAAGATTCCCATTCAATGACATCATGTAATGGCAGACAGCTAAAAAATGACAGTTTTTTTAAAGTCCTTATATACAAATGCTAGAAGTCTAAATAATAAGATGGGTGAACTAGAGTGCCTCGTGCATGAGGATAGTGATATAACAGGCATCACAGAAACTTGGTGGAATAAGGATAATCAATGGGACACAGTAATACCAGGATACAAAATATATCAGAAGGACAGAACAGGTCGTGCTGGTTAGGGTGTGGCACTATATATGAAAGGAAGCATAGTCAAATGAAGTGAAAAAAAAATGAACCAAACTGTACCATAGAATCTCTTTTGGATAGAAATTCCATGCTCTAACAATAAGAATATAGCAGTAGGGATATATTACTGACCACCTGACCAGGATGGTGATCGTGACTGAAATGCTCAGGGAGATTAGAGAGGCTATAAAAATAAAAAAACCTCAATAATAATGGGGAATTTCAACTATCCCATATTGACTGGGTACATGTCACCTCAGGACTGGATGCAGAGAGAAAGTTTCTTGACACTTTAAATGACTGCTTCTTGGAGCAGCTAGTCCTGGCACCCAGAAGAGGAGAGGCAATTCTTGATTTAGTCCTAAGTGGAGCACAGGACCTGGTCCAAGAGGTGAATATAGCTGGACCTCTTGGTAATAGTGACCATAATATAATTAAATTTAACATCAGTTTGGCGGGGGAAAATACCACAGCATCCCAACACGGTAGCATTTAATTTCAGAAAAGGGCACTACACAAAAATGAAGAAGTTAATTAAACAGAAATTAAAAGGTGCAGGGCCAAAAGTGAAATCACTGCAAGCTGCATGGAAACATTTTAAAGACACCATAATAGAGGCTCAACTTAAATGTATGCCCCAAATTAAAAAACATACTAAGAGAACCAAAAAAGTTCCACCGTGGCTAAACAACAAAGTAAAAGAAGCAGTGAGAGGCAACAAGACATCCTTTAAAAAGTGGAAGTAAAATGCTAGTGAGAAAAATAGAAAGACCCATAAACTCTGTCAAGTGAAGTGTCAAAATATAATTAGGAAGCCAAAAAAGAATTTGAAGAACAGCTAGACAAAGACTCAAAAAGTAATAGCAAAAAAAAATTTTTTTTAAGTACATCAGAAGCAGGAAGCCTGCTAAACAATCAGTGGGGCCACTGGACGATCGAGGTGCTAAAGGAGCACTCAAGGACGATAAGGCCATTGCGGAGAAACTAAATGAATTCTTTGCATCGGTCTTCACGGCTGAGGATGTGAAGGAGATTCCCAATCCTGAGCCATTCTTTTTAGGTGACAAATCTGAGGAACTGTCCCAGATTGAGATGTCATTAGAGGAGGTTTTGGAACAAATTGATAAATTAAACAGTAATAAGTCACCAGGACCAGATGGTATTCACCCAAGAGTTCTGAAGGAACTCAAATGTGAATTTTCAGAACTACTAACTGTAGTCTGTAACCTAGCATTTAAATCAGCTTCTGTACCAGATGACTGGAGGATAGTTAATGGACGCCAATTTTTAAAAAGGGCTTCAGAGGTGATCCCGGCAATTAGAGGCCAGGAAGCCTGACTTCAGTACTTGGCAAACTGGTTGAAACTCTAGTAAAGAACAGAATTGTCAGACACACAGATGAACATAATTTGTTGGGGAAGAGTCAACATGATTTTGGAGTCTTTCCAGTTACTTCAATGGGCTTTGAATCAGGCCCTCCAGGGCTCTTGCAGAGTAATTTACTACTTAATGTAGTAAACTCATGTGACAGATGTAGTAGAGGGTGGCATAAATGGGCTCTTTGTGAGGATAGGAGATGATGAAAGCCCTGATATGAGCAGAAAATGATACACAAGGAAAATACATATGAAACAGAAATAAAATAATAATAATGGGCCACATCTTCAGCTTCAATGGAGCAGCACTGATCTGAAGGTATGAGTCATAATCTCCTAGGCAGGAGCATGCCTTTTTTGCAGGTGTTTGTACAGTGTCTGGTACATTGAGGGGGCTACTAGACATGTAATGTCAGACATACCCATATACCTGAGTGTTGTGCCTTTCCAGCCACACACAGCAGCTGTAAACTGGTTTAACCAGCCACTTGAGGGTTCTCCATGTGTAGGGGAACACTTGGGTCATGTAGATGGACCATGGTGGCTCCTAGTCCTATGGTTGGTGTACTGGAATAGGCTGCCTCACTAAGAACCACCCCCCGCTGGGTGAACAGGCTGATCCTCCCACAGCGGGTTTGACAGACCCCAAGTTTGTTGACCTTCCAGGCACACTGCAAGCCCCATCTGTTTTCAATTGCAGACTTATTTGCTGGAAGTGACGGTGATCAGAGGAAAGGATCTTTATGGTGAGTGCAGATTTTATTGAGACATTTACTGGATATTTAGATCAGTCCTTTAACTAACATTGGATCAATTTGTTATTTGCTACTTTAGCTAATGTGTTTCAGTTTTGTACTCTCAGAAGTCTGAGTGCCTTTGATCAACCTATATAAATAAACAAAACGTTGGGATGAATTCATCGCAACAAAGGAAAAATGGATATTATTAATATTGTTCCACCATCTGTGTGTGTGGCACTTTCTAGAGTTGGAGTGCTGATTTAAAGGGCCATCCAGACAAGCTGGCATCATAACCAGTTCATCCAAGACAAAGTATCAGCCAACATCAAGAAACATGAGGGCAGGCACCTCATGGATAATGGACATCGGCCTGGGAGACTTCAAAAAAACAGCAAGAATGCATGGCAGGGAAAAGGATGAGAAGCAAGGGCCATGACTGATGAGAAATATTAATCTTGACCATTAACATGACTCCACCTGAGATCTGGGAGGATGGGTCTGAGCAAGGAGTTAAAAATATGAAACAATTGCACTTAGCTAAAATCTGCACTCTCAGCCAAAGACAAATAAAACTGCGATGAGGAGACCAGTTGTGCCGCCCTTACTCACAGAGATAGTGTCATACTAAACAAGTATCAGGGGGTAGCCGTTTTAGTCTGTATCCACAAAAACAATGAGGAGTCCGGTGGCACCTTAAAGACTAACAGATTTATTTTATTTTTAACCACAAAAGCTTATGCCCAAATAAATCTGTTAGTCTTTAAGGAGCCATCAGACTCCTCATTGTTTTTTTACTAAACAAGTTGTCTTGTTGAAACAAGTGGGACTCTGCGTAGTGAGGTACAATCCAGAGACTCCATGATGTCTTCTAGGGACTCTGCAGTTGCTATTGATTTTACATGAAAGCTACTCAGATACTATGGTGATGGGCAGTAGTGTAAAACCAATAGTTAGCTAGATAATCAGCATGAGTGAGGGTTATACAATTAGACCATAGTTAAGGCCAAACTTTCCTTCCTGGATGCTGGAAACTTCTAGTGGAAAATGAAAGATCAGATTTAAAAGCAAATAATTGGCCTGAAGACCAGCTAGGATTTTCACTACTAAGCTCCCTCCCGAATCGCCCCTCTGATATATGGCCTGTATTGCCATATATCTCCAGAGATGTGTGGAGGGTCTTCTATATTTTCAAGGAAAACCCAGCTGTATAGAGATGCTTAACACTGAGTCCATTAATTTATCAGTTATATCAAAGATGAATAGAGCTGTTTATGTTTGTATGCGGCACTCATACAGCACACATGCATCTGTTATATAATAAATATTATATAAAGATACAATCTAGTATTGCAATAACTTTGCTTGATGTCCTGTGTTGTTTTCTCTCTGTCTTTTGTAATAATGCTCTTATTTAGTTCTATATGATATCTGTTTTTATAGAAGCTGTGATGGGATGTGTAACGTTCCCATGGTGTTATCTGGACCGGTGATTTTCTAGGTCACTCCAATCCTCAACTCTGGGAACCAGCCTTACCCTGCTTTGCTGTGAGAACCCCCACTCCTGGACTGTTCACGCACAACATCTAGCATGTAACCTGCTCCCAGCTACATGAGTGAACACTTTTAGCAAGCTGCTGCTTGGATCGTGCAACCGAATGACACTAGCCAATATCTCCAGCCCCAGCCCTAGGAACCTCTGTTTTGCAATTTCCAGTTATGCCCACTGGACGCTGCAAGCTTATAAGAGTTCATCAATTTAACAAAGAAATTGATATGTACCAGGTGTGACAAAGTTCCTCCTCTATCTTGGTAGGTCCTGCGCTTATTGGCGGATTTTCTTGCCTCAGAGATTCACCATGTGGGTTGGGGAACAGCCCAGAGACCTTCCCCTCTGGAAGAACCCACAGTCCAGGTCAATTGGGAGGTTTGGGGGGAACCCAGGCCTGCCCTCTACTCTGGGTTCTAGCCCAGGGCCCTGTGGACTGCAGCTCTCTATAGTGCCTCCTGTAACAGCTGCATGACAGCTACAACTCCCTGGGCTACTTCCCCATGGCCTCCTCCAAACACCTTCCTTATTCTCACCACAGGACCTTCCCCCTGGTGTCTGATAACGCTTGTGCTCCTCAGTCCTCCAGCAGCACACCCTCTCGCTCTCAGCTCCTTGTGCCTCTTGCTCCCAGCTCCTCACACTCACACCACAAACTGAAGTGAGCTCCTTTTAAAACCCAGGTGTCCTGATTACCCTGCCATAATTGATTCTAGCAGCTTCTTCTTAATTGGCTCCAGGTGTCCTAATTAGCCTGCCTGCCTTAACTGGTTCTAGCAGGTTCCTGATTACTCTAGTGCAGCCCCTTTTCTGGTCACTCAGGGAACAGAAAACTACTCATCCAGTGACCAGTGTATTTGCCCTTTACCAGACTCCTGCACCCCACTGGTCTGGGTCTGTCACACAGGCTTGTCTCTGACACACTTCAAACCAAACGCACTGCTTCAGGTAGAACAAACAAATGTATTAACTACAAAAGAGATTGTGAGTGATTATAAGTCAAAACACAACAAGTCACATTTGGTCAAATGAAATAAAAGCAAAACGCATTCTATGCTGATCTTAACACTTTCTGTGCCCTTACAAACTTAGATGCTTTTCACCACAGGCTGGCTGGTTGCCCTTCAGCCAGGCTCTCCGCTTTGATCAGCGCTTCAGTTGCTTGGTTGTGGTGTCTGTAGATAGAGGTGGAAGAGAGAGAGCATGGCAAACATCTCTCTCTTTTATCATGTTCTTTTTTCCCTCTTGGCTTTGCCCCCCGCCCCTTCAGAGTCAGGTGAGCATTACCTCATCGTAGTCCCAAACTGACTCGAAAGTCCAACAGATCCTTTGTTGCTGCTTAGGTCAGTGTCCTTGTTCCTGTGAGGCTGGGCTGGGTTTGTCTCATACATGTCCTGATGAGGCGTGAACTGCCCCTCTGCTCTTGGAGAGTTTTTGTTTGGGCCTCTGCTCTTGGAGGGTTTTGCCTGGGCTTTTTTTAAGCCACGAGGACACATTTTCAGCCTCATAACTATATACATGAAATTACAACCTATAACATTACTATAACAACAATGCTCCGTGCATCATGAGCCTTCTGAAAACACCCAACGTGACAAACTTTGCATTGGATACCACACAATCATATTATAAGGATGAACATGGGGGTGCTAGGTGTTCCCCAAGGTATGGAGCGTCACAGGGCCTGAAGGGGTAAATTAGGCCAATTAACCTATAGGCCACATTGAGGAGAGTCAGGGAGTGCTGCGGCCTAATTTGCTGATAAAGTCCAGCTGGGGGAGGAGCTGGTCCAGGTTTATAAAGCCAGGAAGTTGGCAGCAGAACGTGGCTACAGGGAAGGAATCCCTGGGAATAGGGAGGTCTGTCACAGGGTTCAGTAGTCTGTAGTTCCTCCCTGGGAGGAGGGAGTTTGAGCTGTTACACCCACAGTGGGAGGAACCAGAAACTGTAGAAAGGAGTCCAGGGGAGGAGCAACGGGGTCTGAGGGAAAGCAGACCGCAGTTGCCCAGTGCAAGGTTCCTGGAATGGAACCTGGAGTAGTGGGCAGGCCTGGGTTCCCCTGCTAGCCACGGTGGAAGTGGCACCCTCAGGGGAGTGCCAGAGAAGACTGCCTGAGACCGTTCATGTGGAAGAACTTTGGTACCCTGTAGGGGAAAACTGCTGAGTGACCTGGCCGGAATGCTAAGTCACCAAGAGCAGGCTGCAGCTTGTGGAACTAGAGGGGGGCCAGAGAGGCGGAGAGACCACATGTAACCACGGGAAGGGGCATTGACCTCGTGAAGCGAATCCCCAGAAAGGCCAGAGGAGGTGCCATTCTAGTAGTGAGTCGAGCTCCCCGTCACAGAAGCATTGAAAGTGACTGGCCGATCGGATTATTTCTGAGAAGTACTGACTGAGCTGCTCCTGGAGATGGATTCTCTCCACTCGCTCCTTTGGAAGGTAATAAATAAATAATACACGAATAACATAAATACTCTTTTGAACTTCTATGGCAACTTCCGCCTGCGGGTTTACAATCAGCAGGGAATGTGACATAGCAAAGTATTATCCCTAAGTCACAGATGGGGCATCTAAGGCACAGAGACACTTTGTGACTTACCTACGGTCTCCTAGCAAATGTGAGGCAGACTCAGGAATAGAAGCTGCATCTCATAACTCCTGCACATGTTTTTTAGTGGTCTTTGGTCAAAAGTTGAGCTCAGCTCTTTGGCCAGGCCAGAGAAATCCAGCCGAAAAAGCCTGGTGCCACTTTCCAGCTTGTAGTGCCACCTAGAAGTACTCTACGGTGCTGAGCTTCTGAAAGACAAAAGCTGAAGCCTGAGATTCTCTGCAAACAGAATTTTGCATCCATCGGGAAATGCTGCCTTTGGGCTGCTTTAATATTTCATTTGATCACTACAGACCAGACTGTAGCCCACCCTTACATGGCTATGCAGGGATGTACTGGGAAGCAAGACCCTGGTCACACTCCCACTCCGCTCTGAGGCCTCTCCACATTGCAGGTGCAGGCATGGGAGAAGGAGAAGAGCTGCACACCTGGCATTTCACCTCCACCCCCAGCCCATGCAGGTGGATGGGAGGGGGTGGAGAGGGGTAGGAAATGGGTGGAATCTTGGCTTTGCTCTTCCTCCCCCCAATACAACATGCTTAATTATTTGCTCCATTTATCTTTCTGGGTACTGAACTTAAGATGGCCTCTGCAGTGTGTGTAGGAGAGATTAGGGTTACACTTTTTTTCTGAGCAAAGCTTGTACTCCACCATGTCTTCAAGAGAAGTTTGCAGCTCCATCAAACGCACAAGCAGACATCTTGGGGTCCAATTTACAAGCATTTAACTCTTCTAAGACGTGGGTTGTCACAGATGCAGCCGATGTGTCTTCTATAACCTGAACATCTAGAAATGCATCTGCTGGCCTACCCCTGACATCAAGATAAGACATGCAATGACTTAATATTTGATGCCCATTTGCACTGGTGCATTCATCAGACATATATGCACATTTTTTGAATGTGGTGAGAGAGTTCTTCACTTTTTCAACTGCTGAGTCTTTCAATGTTGCACCGCATGATTCTAACCAGTCCATTGAGTTTCTTGCAGAAAGATAAGCTTTCGTGGGCTAAAACCCACTTCATCGGATGCATGCAGTGGAAAATACAGTAGGAATATATATATACACAGAGGACATGAAAAAATGGGTGTTGCCATACTAACTATAATGAGAGTAATCAGTTAAGGTGGGCTTGTTATAGTTAGTATGGCAACACCCATTTTTTCATGTCCTCTGTGTATACCGGTATATATATTCCTACTGTATTTTCCACTGCATGCATCCGATGAAGTGGGTTTTAACCCACGAAAGCTTATGCTCAAATAAATTTGTTAGTCTCTAAGGTGCCACAAGGACTCCTCGTTCTTTTTGCTGATACAGACTAACACGGCTACCACTCTGAAACCTTGCAGAAAGATAGTGAGCATTTGCTGGTCTTGGTTGGAACCAGTGTCCAACTTCAGGGTTAACAAGTAACAATGCACTTAACATTGGCCTCCAGTTTGTAGGATGTGGTATCTTTTGCTTAAATAGAAAGTATGATACGACAGCCATGTTTGTTTGCATAAACTGTGTTGTGTCTCCAGCATTCTTAACAGCCTCATTAAGTACTTCTGGCAGTGACTGGCTTATAAGGCTTTCAGCAGGCTTGGTGTTTTGCAGCCTTTTCATGTAGTTTGTCAGCTCTGGCTTTGCTGATTGGTCCGGCAAACCAAGCTCCTCCAGTTTTACCAGTTGTAACAGTGGGAAGCTTTCCTTCTTCGTAAGCTTATTTGCAAGAGGTGCACCGGCAGCCATGTTTTGTAACTTCAATAAATGGGACAAGTTTGACCGACAAACATCGGGCATTGCCTTTAGATTGTGGAGACTTTCTTCAGTAGGTAGCTGTATTTGTGCTTCGGGCTGTTTGGATGTTTTGAACCTGCAGAGGACATGTTGGTATATTCCTGGTTCTTGGTATGTTCTTCAGCTTGGTTGGGTTGACCCCTGGGAGGGTGATGGGGGAGTTTTTTTGGGGGCTGGGGTGTAGGGAAATTCCTGGTGTGGCTGGAGAGGATGTGGAAACCGCAGGAGGGCATTGATATTTATGCTTCCTAGTGAGAGCAGCTACAGAACGGTGCCGTTTCGACACTGACGGAGTAATGCTGGATTCTACGAGGAAAAGGCATTATCGGTGATGTGACTCCAGGGGACCCAGATTCTCTGAGTTTGGTGCATCCAGCTATCATAGAATCGTAGAAGATCAGGGTTGGAAGAGACCTCAGGAGGTCATCTAGTCCATGAAGCTAAGAAGCTATCTGTTACCATGCCGGGAGTCTGGGTATCTGAGGTACAACCTGTCCTGCCTGGCGAAGGCGGAAGATCAACTCAGCACTTACAACAACTAGCAGAGTGTGTGGGTCAACTAGCTGCACCAGCAGATGCTGCTTCAATTCCCCAGCAACCACAAAGGGGGTGGGGGGGGGGAAGTTTCTTGCTACATATGGTCACAGATGGGCCATTTATTACAATATGAATGCAGGGCTAAGAATAATGCCTGGAAGCCATCAGGAAATTAGGGGTGAGGGCTGGGCTTATTGGCCAGACCCTCTGTTATCATGGTGATGGATACGGTGAATCAGAATAGAATAAGGACTAACTGAAGCAGAGCAAAGGCCATTTACTGAAGTAGCATTACCTCTGTTGCTGGTGTTGTATGGGTCACTGTGAATCAGACAGCTGCTGCCTGGTTTAGTGGCTATGGGAGCTGCTGTTTCTCTAGTGACTTGAGAACTTTGAGCAAATATCCCCCTGACCTATCCTCATCAGCTTCCTGTCCACGGAACTGAGGGCCAAGAATTGTCAGTTAAAGGCAAGGCAGATCTCACTGTACATATTGGTGCCTCAGCAGGGGACACCCCTTTGTGGTCACTGATATGGTCCAGTTTGGGAGTAGATTTTTGTAGACTGGAATCCGATGGCGATTCCATGTGCGTAATCAAACATCAGGGTGAGATGAAGATCGTGCTGAATTACACACTAACTCCAATGTATCAATTTCATCTTCTGTGACTGATACAATAGTGCCCTTGGAGGATGTGAATATCCTGTTGTCCAGTTACAAAGGCATCTTAATTATAGGACTTACCGTCAAGCTGGGATGGGCTCATTTGACAGCACTATATGGATACATCGAGATGTACACCCCATAAACAGAGACCCTCTTGCACAGCTGTGCCAAGAGAGTAGAAAACCTGTTACAGGTCAAAAAGAGAGTGATTTGGCCATCTCATGGACATCACCAGTTTTTCTAGTCACAAGGGAAGATAAAGTACACTGCTTTTGTGGGGTTGTTAGACAGCTAAATACTGTTACAAAAAACATACACCGATTGATGATGTTCTGGACCAATTTGGGGGTGCTCAGGAATCCAGTACTCTGGATTTGCCCAGTGGATATTGCCAGGTTCTCTTACGGAAGTTCTGCATAAAGATAACCTTCACTATTGGGCTGCGTCATTATAGTTCAGTTCAGCTTTTTGGGATGACCCAGGGGCCTGCTGCCTCTCAGAGATTAATGACTTAAGCAGATGTTTCTTCTACTTGGATGGTATCACTGTGTACACCATCCAGCTGGATGGAGCATCCGCAATGTCTATGAGCAGCATAGGAATGTCGACAGTTAGAACCAATGAGGCCACCATCTTCAGGGGAAGTTCTGAGTGGCAGTTGGGCCCAGAGTTTTGCAGGTATTTATGTGCCTAAGTGACTGAGTAAAGGTCAGAGTAAAGGTTAATCCATACTGGTTAACCACCTGCTCATAGGGAAAAGCAGGAATTTATGCCCCATTTTAGACAAAACCTTAACCTTAACTGGAGTCGCCACCAGGCACCTCCATAATACTTTATGTCGCTTATATGGTTAACAACCCTTGGTCCTTCCTTTATTACCCGCCCGTGTTCATGGCAACAATGACATAAGTGCTGCAGTGTGACCTCACAATGCTGTGATTTGAACACTGGGTCAGTTGGCCCTCAGTGTCAGTTGCTTTTACTTGGACAGAAGGAGAGGCTGGATATTGTGCTGGCTAAAGTCGATTTCAGATCCAAGATCTAATCTATTACTGAGGGGAAAAAAGTAAGTGGGCTTTCTTACTCCCCATGGCTGTCCTACCTCTGACCAACAGAGACCCACTTTGCTTAAATTCTGTTTGAAAAGGGTCACCAAATTAAATTCATTTTTTTGGCCCAGAACCTCAAAGGTATTTAGGCACTTAACTCCCACTGAAATCCATGGGAGTTAGGAGCCTAAATACCTTTGAGAATCTCTCATTTTATGTCTCTCTCGCTCTGGCATGAAAAGTGCCATCCTAACAGAATCCAGGAGGGAATCCAGCTGTCTGATCAGGGGCTACTTGTGCCCTATCTCTCTCTTACACTCAATTCTTTAGTTCAGCTGTAAAAATTGAGGCAGATAGGGAATAAATCCAGAGTTCATAAGGCTGCATGGTAAGGTTATATTTCATTAACCCAGCAGGGACTTCTGGAGATCACTGAGATCCCTAGAAAGACTTGCCCCCTCTGGGAGTCTCTTCCACTGATCCCTCTCTGGGACCCTGTTCTAGGATCTCACACAGGGCCCTTGTCCGTGAAGTGGAGAATGAAAGGAAGTGGGTTCTGTTCCAGGCCTCTATTCATCTGTAGACGAGCTCCATACGCACAGACCCCAGAGGACACAATCAGGGGAGTCGCCCACTAACTTCAGTGGGCTTGGATCAGGCCCAGATATAGGCCCAATAAAAAGATGGCTCCTGCTGTCCCTGCAGCAGAGTGTGGAAAGGAGAGGCTCTTTGCTGTGGCATTATTTCCTCCAGGTGCAGAATGGACAGTAGGGGATTTCCACTTCAATTCCTGGAGATTTAAGGAAGCTGATCCCCATTCTGTGGCCTCACCCTCACAGCTGGCATGAGAGGCAGCAATTGGGCTCGAGACATGGCCCTTAAAATCTGCCTTCAAGTTGATTCTCCATAATTCTCCATCTTGGATGAAGAATAACATTTCCTTTCCCCACTATGGCAGATCATTTTGGTTTTGCACTGCCCATTTCAATGTTTAAAATTTTCCAGGATTAGGAAGGAATGAGGAGATACATATACATGCTCTTTAATGCTTTTGGGGGGGTGTCAAGGCTGCTTCCCCACTTTGAACTTTAGGGTACAAATGTGGGGGCCTGCATGAAGACTTCTAAGCTTAACTACCAGCTTAGATCTGGTCCGCTGCCACCATTCCCAAATGGATTCCCTTCCCTGGGAAGCCTTGAGAAACTCTTCACCAATTCCCTGGTGAATACAGATCCAAACCCCTTGGATCTTAAGGCAGGGAGAAATGAACCATTTCCCCTCCTTCTCCCACCAACTCCTGGTGAATACAGTTCCAACCCCCCTGGGATCTTAAAACAAGGAGAAATTAACCATCCCCCCTCCTTCCTTTCACCAACTCCTGGTGAATACAGATCCAACCCCCTTGGATCTAAAAACAAGGAAAAATCAATCCATTTCTTAAAAAGAAGGCTTTTAATTAAAGAAAAAGGTAAAAATCATCTCTGTAAAATCAGTATGGAAAATAACTTTACAGGGTAATCAAACTTAAAGAGCTCAGAGGACCTCCCTCTAGCCTCAGGTTCAAAGTATAGCAAACACTCTAGTAAAAGGTACATTTACAAGTTGAGAAAACAAAGGAAAACTAACACGCCTTGCCTGGCTATTTACTTACAAGTTTGAAATAGGAGAGACTTGTTTAGAAAGATGTGGAGAAGCTGGATTGATGTCTGGTCCCTCTCAGTCCCAAGAGCGAACAACTTCCCAAACAAAGAGCACAAACAAAAGCCTCCCACCCCCCAAGATTTGAAAGTATCTTGTCCCCTTATTGGTCCTTTGGGTCAGATGCCAGCCAGGTTACCTGAGTTTCTTAATCCTTTACAGGGAAAAGGATTTTGGAGTCTCTGGCCAGGAGGGATTTTATAGTACTGTACACAGGACAGCTGTTAC
>NW_027053164.1:0-50000 GCF_011386835.1 Chrysemys picta bellii | reverse complement strand
TAAATATGAGTCAACAGTGTGATGCTGTTGCAAAAAAAGCAAACCTGATTCTGGGATGTATTAACAGGTGTGTTGTGAGCAAGACACGAGAAGTCATTCTTCCGCTCTACTCTGCTCTGGTTAGGCCTCAGCTGGAGTATTGTGTCCAGTTCTGGGCACCGCATTTTAAAAAAGATGTGGAGAAATTGGAAAGGGTCCAGAGAAGAGCAACAAGAATGATTAAAGGTCTTGAGAACATGACCTATGAAGGAAGGCTGAAAGAATTGGCTTTGTTTAGTTTGGAAAAGAGAAGACTGAGAGGAGACATGATAGCAGTTTTCAGGTATTTAAAAGGGTGTCATAAGGAGGAGGGAGAAAAGTTGTTCACCTTAGCCTCTAAGGATAGAACCAGAAGCAATGGGTTTAAACTGTAGCAAGGGAGGTCTAGGTTGGACATTAGGAAAAAGTTCCTAACTGTCAGGGTGGTTAAACACTGGAATAAATTGCCGAGGGAGGTTGTGGAACCCCAGAACCCCGACCAGGGGTATTCTATCTGCTACCCAAGATCCATAAACCCGGAAACCCTGGACGCCCCATCATCTCAGGCATTGGCACTCTGACGGCAGGATTATCTGGCTATTTGGCCTCTCTCCTCAGGCCCTATGCTACCAGCACTCCCAGCTATCTTCAAGACACCACCAACTTCCTGAGGAAACTACAATGCATTGATGTTCTTCCTAGAAACACCATCCTGGCCACCATGGATGTAGAAGCACTTTATACCAATATTCCACATGAGGATGGACTACAAGCTGTCAGGAACAGTATCCCTGATGAGGCCACAGCAAGCCTGGTGGCTGAGCTTTGTGACTTTGTCCTCACCCACAACCATTTCAGATTTGGGGACAACTTATACCTTCAAGTCAGTGGCACTGCTATGGGTACTCGCATGGCCCCACAGTATGCCAACATTTTTATGGCTGACTTAGAACAACGCTTCCTCAGCTCTCGTCCCCTAGTGCCCCTCCTCTACTTGCGCTACATTGACGACATCTTCATCATATGGACCCACGGAAAGGAGGCCCTTGAAGAATTCCACCTGGACTTCAACAATTTCCACCCCACCATCAACCTCAGCCTGGACCAGTCCACACAAGAGATCCACTTCCTGGACACTACAGTACAAATAAGTGATGGTCACATAAACACCACCCTATACCGGAAACCTACTGACCGCTATACGTACCTACATGCCTCCGGCTTCCATCCAAGACACATCACACGATCCATTGTCTACAGCCAAGCCCTAAGATACAACCGAATTTGCTCCAACCCCTCAGACAGAGACAAACACCTACAAGATCTTTATCAAGCATTCGTAAAACTACAATACCCACCTGGGGAAGTGAGGAAACAGATTGACAGAGCAAGATGGGTACCCAGAAATCACCTACTACAGGACAGGCCCAACAAGGACAATAACAGAACACCACTGGCCATCACATACAGCCCCCAGCTAAAACCTCTCCAGCGCATTATCCACGATCTACAACCTATCCTGGAAAATGATCCCTCACTCTCACAGACCTTGGGAGGCAGGCCAGTCCTCGCTTACAGACAACCCCCCAACCTGAAGCAAATACTCACCAGCAACTACACACCACACCACAGAAACACCAACCCAGGAACCTATCCCCGTAGCAAACCTCGTTGCCTACTCTGTCCCCATATCTACTCTG
Source organism: Chrysemys picta bellii (assembly GCF_011386835.1). Classification (NCBI taxonomy): domain Eukaryota; kingdom Metazoa; phylum Chordata; order Testudines; family Emydidae; genus Chrysemys; species Chrysemys picta. The sequence continues at coordinate 48,282 of NW_027053164.1, read as the reverse complement.
GCAACAGCATCAGAGGACCCAACCACATCAGCCACACCATCAGGGGCTCATTCACCTGCACATCCACTAATGTCATATATGCCATCATGTGCCAGCAATGCCCCTCTCCCATGTACATTGGCCAAACCGGACAGTCCCTCCGCAAAAGAATAAATGGACACAAATCGGACATCAGGAATGGTAACATACATAAGCCAGTAAGTGAACACTTCAATCTCCCTGGTCATTCTATTACAGATTTAAAAGTCACTATCATTGAACAAAAAAACTTCAGAAACAGACTTCAAAGAGAAACAGCAGAACTAAAATTCATTTGCAAATTCAACACCATTAATCTGGGCTTGAATAGGGACTGGGAGTGGCTGGCTCACTACAGAAGCAGCTTTTCCTCTCCTGGAATTGACACCTCCTCATCTATTATTGGGAGTGGACTACATCCACCTTGATTTTTGAATTGGCCCTGTCAACACTGGTTCTCCACTTGTGAAGTAACTCCCTGCTCTCCATGTGTCAGTATATAATGCCTGCATCTGTAACTTTCACTCTATGCATCCGAAGAAGTGAGGTTTTTACTCACGAAAGCTTATGCCCAAATAAATCTGTTAGTCTTTAAGGTGCCACCAGACTCCTTGTTATTTTCCTAATGTCCCCAGTGATTCTACGGGACAAAATCCCAGGGAGGGAATAAAATTCTGCCACCTTAAACTAGTGTTTTCCATGCCTAGAATTCAGATGGCACCAGGTGGATCAGACTGAACAGGTTACAAACCTCTCCGAGGCACTTACTTTCTCAACAGGGACTTCTGTTTTCTAGTAAAATGGGTAAAAGGAAAGGAGAAAACTCGAAAGAGGCTCCTGCTCGAACACACATACGTGAACCCTAATACTCTCTCAGTCCTCAAAGAGAGCTCGAGAAGGAGACTTGCTGAAGCAAAGCCACAGGGGTCTCTGAGGTTTCCCTGGCCCTGCGCCCCTGTTTTGCCTGGCTGATGTGAGCATCTCTCTCTGAGGTCACCACCTCCCTAACAACTTTGACCAATAGGCTGAGCTCCTGCAAAAGGCCTTTGTGATGTCACTGCCACACCCACCCATCCCCTGAAGTGCTAATATCCTGCTGCTGGCCTGACACTTTGAAGGTCTGAGCTACTCTCTGTGGATCACCCCACTCAATGCGTCTTCATTCTAGGAAGCAAGCCGGTTAGACAGTAAAACATTAGAGCCTGCTCCTAATGCTACACTCAGTGTTTCCAAAATTAGTAGACTTTATGGCCACAAGAGACCTTTAGACCATCTCATCTAAGCCACTGCATATCATAGGCTTCCTGTATAGTACAATAGTTACTTTTTGGGCACACACATTCCAGAAAGGCATCTAGTCTTCATTCAATGACATCAAGAGATGGAGAATCCACCACTTTCCCTTTTAGTGAGTGCCAGGGGACTCCATTTCTCCTTCCACTAGCTCCCCCATTTACAGTGAGCCAGAGCAGTACCTGCAGCAGGGAGCGGGAGTTGCTGAAGGCCTCAGAGGCACAGCCCCAGCAGTGTCTCAGGCACCTGGCCCAAGTGACGGATGATGCGGAGCTGGTGCAGAACTTTGGCGGTGACGTCCTCCTGCTGCAAGGGAACGAGAACCTGTCAGAGACCCAAACGCCCCGAGGAATGAGAGGAAATTAAGGCCACCTGGAACCAGCAGTATTTCCAATCAGCACCTGCCCACCACTGAGGGATGAATTCACCTCCTGAACCCCAGAATGGAGTCTTCTTGTCCTTTCTAGTAACCTCCAGTGCCAACCCCCCTCCTTCTAGGGTGAGCTCCTGCTACCTCCCCCTCAGTGCCCTTGACAGCTGTTCCACCTCCAAACCACAGATCAAGTTATCAGAACCCTCTTCTCCACCCCCACCCAGGTTGGGCAGGGAGGCGACTCTAGCAGGGGGGGGCAGGAGGGATTCTGGCAAGAGTGAAGTAGGTTTCAGGGAGGTTGAGATCTTGCCCCAAGTCATCCCAGACACTAATGCGAAGCCACAGGATGGCAGCATCTAGTGTCAGTGGAGTCCAAGCACTATTTCAACCCCACAGTTTTGGATCAACTTCCCACAAGGGGAGGTGAAGAGCACCCCCAGCAACACACACACACACACCACTCCTGGTGGTGGGAGGGGAACAGGAGAAAGGACAAAAGAAGTAAGAGATGAAGAGAAAGGAAGGAGGGATGGAGGAAAAGGTAAAACGAAAAGGACAAACCCTAATGTCCCCAGTGATTCCACGGGACAAAATCCCAGGTGGACTATAAAATTCTGCAACCTTGAACTAGTGTTTTCCATGCCTAGAATTCAGCTGGCACCAGATGGATCAGACTGAGCAGCTTCCAAAACCTCTTGGAGGCTCTTACCTTCTAAATAGGGACGTCTGTATTCTAGTAAAATCAGTAAAAGGAAAGGAGACAACTCGAAAGAGGCTCCTGCTCGCACTCACATTCATCAACCCTAATACTCTCTCAGTCCTCAAAGAGAGACCTCGAGAAGGAGACTTGCTCAAGCAAAGCCACAGGGGTCTCTGAGGTTTCCCTGGCCTTGCAACACTGTCCTGCCTGGATGATGTCAGCATCTCTCTCTGAGGTCACCACCTGCCTAACACCTTTGACCAATAGGTTGACGTCCTGCAAAAGGCCTTTGTGATGTCACTGCCACACACACCCATCCCCGGAAGTGCTAATGTCCTGCTGCTGGCCTGACACTTTGAAGGTTTGAGCTACTCTCTGTCCATCACCCCACTCAATGCGTCTTCATTCTAGGAAGCAAGCCGGCTAGACAGTAAAACATCAGAGGCTGCTCCCAACGCTACACTCAGTTTTAAGAAAATTAGGAGACTTTATGGCCAGAAGAGAAATTTAGAGCATCTCATCTAACCCCTTGCATATCATGGGCTTCCTGTATAGCACAACAGTTACTTTTTTGAAAAACACATTCCAGAAAGTCATCTAGTCTTCATTCAATGACATCAAGACATGGAGAATCCACCACTTACCCTTTTAGTGAGTGCCAGGAGGCTCCATTTCCCTTTCCACTAGCTCCCCATTTACAGTGAGCCAGAGCAGTACCTTAAGCAGGGAGGGATGAATTCACCTACTGAACCCCAGAATGGAGTCGTCTTCTCCTTTCTAGTAACCTCCAGTGCCAACCCCCCTCCTTGTAGGGTGAGCTCCTCCTACCTCCCCCTCAGTGCCCTTGACAGCTCTTCCACCTCCAAACCACACCTCAAGTTATCAAAACCCAATTCTCCACCCGCACACAGGTTGGGCAGGGAGGCGGCTCTAGAAGGGGGGGCAGGAGGGATTCTGGCAGCAGTGAAGTGGGTTGTGGGGAGGTTGAGATCTTGCCCCAAGTCATCCCAGAAACTAATGATAAGCCACACGATGGCAGCATCTAGTGTCAGTGGAGTCCAAGCACTATTGCAACCCCACAGTTTTCGATCAATTTTCCACAACGGGAGGTGAAGAGCACCCCCAGCAACACACACACACACCTGCAGTGTCTCAGGCAGCTGGCGCAAGTGCCAGATGATGCGGAGCTAGTGCATCACTTTGGCGGTGACGTCCTCCTGCTGCAAGGGAACGAAAACGTGTCAGAGACTCAAACGCCCCGAGGAATCAGGGGGAATTAAGGCCAACTGGAACCAGCAGTATTTCCACTCAGCAACTGCCCACCACTGAGGGATGAATTCACCTCCTGAAGCCCAGAATGGAGTCTTTTGTCCTTTCTAGTAACCTACAGTGCCAACCCCCCTCCTTGTAGGGTGAGCTCCTGCTACCTCCCCCTCAGTGCCCTTGACAGCTGTTCCACCTCCAAATCACAGCTCAAGTTATCAGAATCCTCTTCTCCACCCCCACCCAGGTTGGGCAGGGAGGCAGCTCTAGCAGGCGGGGCAGGAGGGATTCTGGCAGCAGTGAAGTGGGTTGCGGGGAGGTTGAGATCTTGCCCCAAGTCATCCCAGACACTAATGCTAAGCCACAGGATGGCAGCATCTAGTGTCAGTGGAGTCGAAGTACTATTTCAACCCCACAGTTTTGCATGAACTCCCCACAAGGGGAGGTGAAGAGCACCCCCAGCAACAAACATACACACACACACCGCTCCTGGTGGTGGGAGGGGAACAGGAGAAAGGACAAAAGAAGTAAGAGATGAAAGGAAAGGAAGGAGGGATGGAGGAAAACTTAAAATGAAAAGGACAAATCCTAATGTCCCCAGTGATTCCACGGGACAAAGTCCCAGGTGGGCTATAAAATTCTGCCACCTTGAACTAATGTTTTCCATGCCTAGAATGCAGATGGCACCAGGTGGATCAGACTGAAGAGGTTACAAACCTCTCCGAGGCTCTTACTTTCTCAACAGGGATGCCTGTTTTCTAGTAAAATCAGTAAAAGGAAAGGAGAAAACTCGAAAGAGGCTCCTGCACGCACTTAAATACGTGAACACTCTCTCAGTCCTCAAAGAGAGACCTCGAGAAGGAGACTTGCTGAAGCAAAGCCACAGGGTCTCTGAGGTTTCCCTGGCCCTGTGCTCCTGTCCTGTCAGGCTGATGTCAGCATCTCTCTCTGAGGTCACCACCTCCCTAACACATTTGACCAATAGGCTGACGTCCTGCAAAAGGCCTTTGTGATGTCACTGCCACACCCAACCAATGCTAATGTCCTGTTGCTGGCCTGAGACTTTGAAGGTTTGAGGTTGTCATAACTATAAAGGGAAGGATAACAGCTGTCCTGTGTACAGTACTATAAAATCCCTCCTGGCCAGAGACTCCAAAATCCTTTTCCCTCTAAAGGGTTAAGAAGCTCAGGTAACCTGGCTGGCATCTGACCTAAAGGACCAATAAGGGGACAAGATACTTTCAAATCTTGGGGAGGGGAAGGCTTTTGTTTCTGTTCTTTGTTTGTGTGGGTGTTCGCCCTCGGGACTGAGAGGGACCAGACATCAATCCAGGTTCTCCACATCTTTCTAAACAAGTCTCTCCTATTTCAAACAAGGCGTGTTAGTTTTCCTTTGTTTTCTCAACTTGTAAATGTACCTTTTACTAGAGTGTTTATCTTTGTTTGCTGTACTTTGAACCTAAGACTAGAGGGGAGTCCTCTGAGCTCTTTAAGTTTGATTACCCTGTAAGGTTAATTTCCATACTGATTTTACAGAGATGGTTTTTACCTTTTTCTTTAATTAAAAGCCTTATTTTTAAGAACCTGATTGATTTTTTCTTGTTTTAAGATCCAAGGAGTTTGGATCTTGATTCACCAGGAGTTGGTGGGAGGAAGGAGGGGAATGGTTAATTTCTCCTCCTTTTAGATCCAAGGGGGTTGGATCTGTATTCACCAGAAGTTGGTGGGAGGAAGGAGGGGGGATGGTTAATTTCTCCTTGTTTTAAGATCCAAGGGGTTTGGATCTGTATTCACCAGGGAATTGGTGAAAGGTTTCTCAAGGCTACCCAGGGGAGGAAATTAGCCTTGGGATGGTGGTTAAGCTTAGAAGTTTTCATGCAGGCCCCTACATTTGTATCCTAAACTTCAAAGTGGGGATACAGCCTTGACACAGGTACTCTCTGTGGATCACCCCACTCAATGCGTCTTCATTCTAGGAAGCAAGCCGGCTAGACAGTAAAACATCAGAGGCTGCTCCCAATACTACACTCAGGCCTTGGCTACACTTACCCGCAAGTTCGACGGCTGGAAATCGAACTTCTGGGTTCGACTAGTCTGGACGCGATAAGTCGAACCCGGAAGTGCTCACCGTCGACTGCGGTACACCAGCTCGCCGAGAGGAGTACCGCGGAGTCGACGGGGGAGCCTGCCTGCCGAGTGTGGACCAAGGTAAGTTTGAACTAATTCGAACTAAGGTACTTCGAACTTCAGCTACGTTATTCACGTAGCTGAAGTTGCGTACCTTAGTTCGAATTAGGGGGGGTAGTGTAGACCAAGCCTTAGTGTTTCCAAAATTTGTAGACTTTATGGCCACAAGAGACCTTTAGAGCATCTCATCTAAGCCCCTGCATATCATAGGCCTCCTGTATAGTACAATAGTTACTTTTTGGGCACACACATTCCAGAAAGGCATCTAGTCTTCACTCAATGACATCAAGAGATGGAGAATCCACCACTTTCCCTTTTAGTGAGTGCCAGGGGGCTCCATTTCCCCTTCCACTAGCTCGACATTTACAGGGAGACAGAGCAGTACCTGCAGCAGGGAGCGGGAGTTGCTGAAGGCCTCAGAGGCGCAGCCTCTGCAGTGTCTCAGGCACCTGGCGCAAGTGGCGGATGATGCGGGTGCATCACTTTGGCCGTGACGTCCTCCTCCTGCAAGGGAACGAGAACCTGTCAGAGACTCAAACGCCCCGAGGAATCTGGGGGATTTAAGGGCACCTGGAACCAGCAGTATTTCCACTCAGCACCTGAACACCACTGAGAGATGAATTCACCTCCTGAACCCCAGAATGGAGTCTTCTTGTCCTTTCTAGTAACCTCCAGTGCCAACCCCGCTCCTTCTGGGGTGAGCTCCTGCTACCTCCCCCTCAGTGCCCTTGACAGCTGTTCCACCTCCAAACCACACCTCAAGTTATCAGAACCCTCTTCTCCACCCCCACCCAGGTTGGGCAGGGAGGTGGCTCTAGCAGGGGGGGCAGGAGGGATTCTGGCAGCAGTGAAGTGGGTTGCGGGGAGGTTGAGATCTTGCCCCAAATCATCCCAGACACTAATGCTAAGCCACAGGATGGCAGCATCTAGTGTCAGTGGAGTCCAAGCACTATTTCAACCCCACAGTTTTGGATTAACTTCCCAAAAGGGGAGGTGAAGAGCACCCCCAGCAACACACACGCACACACTAATCCTAATGTCCTGCTGCTGGCCTGACACTTCGAAGGTTTGAGCTACTCTCTGTGGATCAACCCACTTAATGCGTCTTCATTCTAGGAAGCAAGCCGGCTAGACAGTAAAACATCAGAGGCTGCTCCCAATGCTACACTCAGTGTTTCCAAAATTAGGAGACTTTATGTCCACAAGAGACCTTTAGAGCATCTCATCTAACGCCCTGCATATTACAGGCTTCCTGTATCGTACAATAGTTACTTTTTGGGCACACACATTCCAGAAAGGCATCTAGTCTTCATTCAATGACATCAAGAAATGGAGAATCCACCACTTTCCCTTTTAGTGAGTGCCAGGGGGCTCCATTTCCCCTTCCACTAGTTCCCCATTTACAGTGAGACAGAGCAGTACCTGCAGCAGGGAGCGGGAGTTGCTGAAGGCCTCAGAGGCACAACCCCTGCAGTGTCTCAGGCACCTGGCGCAAGTGCCGGATGATGCGGACCTGGTGCATCACTTTGGCCGTGACGTCCTCCTCCTGCAAGGGAACCAGAACCTGTCACAGACTCAAACGCCCCGAGGAATCAGGGGGAATTAAGGGCCCCTGGAACCAGCAGTATTTCCACTCAGCACCTGACCACCACTGAGGGATAAATTCACCTCCTGAACCCCAGAATGGAGTCTTCTTGTCCTTTCTAGTAACCTCCAGTGCCAAATCCCCTCCTTGAAGGGTGAGCTGCTGCTACCTCCCTCTCAGTGCCCTTGACAGCTGTTCCACCTCCAAACCACAGCTCAAGTTATCAGAACACTCTTCTCCACCCCCACCCAGGTTGGCCAGGGAGGCGGCTCTAGCAGGGGGGGCAGGGGGGATTCTGCCAGCAGTGAAGTGGGTTCCGGGGAGGTTGAGATCTTGCTCCAAGTCATCCCAGACACCAATGCTAATCCACACGATGGCAGCATCTAGTGTCAGTGGAGTCCAAGCACTATTTCAACCACACAGGTTTGGATGAACTCCCCACAAGGGGAGGTGAAGAGCACCCCAAGCAACACACACACACACACAAACCACTCCTGGTGGTGGGAGGGGAACAGGAGAAAGGACAAAAGAAGTAAGAGATGAAGAGAAAGGAAGGAAGGAGGGAGGAAAAGGTAAAAGGAAAAGGACAAACACTAATGTCCCCAGTGATTCTACGGGACAAAATCACAGGGAGGGAATAAAATTCTGCTACCTTGAACTAGTGTTTTCCATGCCTAGAATTCAGCTGGCACCAGGTGGATCAGACTGAACAGGATACAAACCTCTCCGAGTCACTTACTTTCCTCAAAGAGAGACCTCAAGGAGGAGACTTGCTGAAGCAAAGCAACAGGGGTCTCTGAGGTTTCCCTGGCCCTCATGTCAGCATCTCTCTCTGATGTCAGCATCTCTCTCTGAGGTCACCACCTCCCTAACACATTTGACCAATAAGCTGAGGTCCTGCAAAAGGCTTTTGTGATGTCACTGCCACACCCACCCATCCTCTGAAGTGCTAATGTCCTGATTCTGGCCTGACACTTTGAAGGTTTGAGCTACTCTCTGTGGATCACCCCACTCAATGCGCCCTCATTCTAGGAAGCAAGCCGGCTAGACAGTAAAACATCAGAGGCTGCTCCCAATGCTACACTCAGTGTTTCCAAAATTAGGAGACTTTATGTCCACAAGAGACCTTTAGAGTATCTAGTCTAACGCCCTGCATATTACAGGCTTCCTCTATAGTACAATAGTTACTTTTTGGGCACACACATTCCAGAAAGGCATCTAGTCTTCATTCAATGACATCAAGAAATGGAGAATCCACCACTTTCCCTTTTAGTGAATGCCAGGGGGCTCCATTTCCCCTTCCACTAGCTCCCCATTTACAATCAGCCAGAGCAGTACCTGCAGCAGGGAGCGGGAGTTCCTGAAGGCCTCAGAGGCACAACCCCTGCAATGTCTCAGGCACCTGGCGCAAGTGCCGGATGATGCGGAGCTGGTGCATCACTCTGGCCATGACGTCCTCCTGCTGCAAGGGAACGAAAACCTCAAACGCTCCGAGGAATCAGGAGGAATTAAGGGCAAATGGAACCAGCAGTATTTCCACCCAGCACCTGCCCACCACTGAGGGATGAATTCACCTCCTCAACCCCAGAATGGAGTCTTCTCCTTTCTAGTAACCTCCAGTGTCCACCCCTCTCCTTGTAGGGTGAGTTCCTGCTACCTCCCCCTCGGTGTCCTTGACAGCTGATCCAGGAGGGATTCTGGCAGCAGTGAAGTGGGTTGCGGGGAGGTTGAGATCTTGCCCCAAGTCATCCCAGACACTAATGCTAAGCCACACGATGGCAGCATCTAGTGTCAATGGTGTCCAAGCACTATTTCAACCCCACAGTTTTCGATGAACTACCCACAAAGGGCAACAGAGGGTCCTGTGGCACCTTTGAGACTATGTGTCCATTTATCCTCTTGCGTAGTGACTGTCCAGTTTGGACAATGTACATAGCAGGGGGGCATTGCTGGCATATGATGGCATATATAACATTGGTGGACGTGCAGGTGAATGAGCCGGTGATGTTGTAGCTGATCTGGTTAGGTCCAGTGATGGTGTTGCTGGTGTAGATATGTGGGCAGAGTTGGCATCGAGGTTTGTTGCATGGGTTGGTTCCTGAGTTAGAGTTGTTATGGTGCGATGCGTGGTTGCTGGTGAGAATATGCTTAAGGTTGGCAGGTTGTCTGTGGGCGAGGACTGGCCTGCCTCCCAAGGTCTGTGAAAGTGAGGGATCATTGTCCAGGATGGGTTGTAGATCACTGATAATGCATTGGAGAGGTTTAAGCTGAGGACTGTAGGTGATGGCCAGTGGAGTTCTGTTGGTTTCTCTTCTGGGCCTGTCTTGTAGCAGGAGTCTTCTGGGTACACGTCTGGCTCTGTTGATTTGTTTCTTTATTTCCTTGTGTGGGTATCGTAGTTTTGAGAATGCTTGGTGAAGATCTTGTAGGTGTTGGTCTCTGTCTGAGGGGTTGGAGCAGATGCGATTGTACCTCAGTGCTTGGCTGTAGACGATGGATCGTGTGGTGTGACCGGGGTGGAAGCTGGAGGCATGAAGGTAGGCGTAGCGGTCGGTGGGTTTTCGGTATAGGGTGGTGTTAATGTGGCCATCGCTTATTTGTACGGTGGTGTCCAGGAAGTGGACCTCCCGTGTAGATTGGTCCAGGCTGAGGTTGATGGTGGGGTGGAAGCTGTTGAAAGCATGGTGGAATTCTTCCAGGGCCTCCTTCCCATGGGTCCAGATGATGAAGGTGTCATCAATATAGCGTAGGTAGAGAAGGGGCATGAGTGGACGAGAGCTGAGGAAGCGTTGTTCCAGGTCAGCCATAAAAATGTTGTCATATTGTGAGGCCATGCGGGTGCCCATAGCGGTGCCACTGGTCTGGAGGTATATATTGTCACCAAATTTGAAATAATTGTGCGTGAGGATAAAGTCACAGAGCTCAGTAATAAGTTGTGCTGTGTCATCATCAGGGATACTGTTCCTGACAGCTTGTATTCCATCTGTATTCGGGATGTTTGTGTAGAGAGCCTCTACATCCATGGTGGCTAGGATGGTGTTTTCTGGGAGGTCACCAATGCATTGTAGTTTTCTCAGGAAATCTGTGGTGTCACGGAGATAGCTGGGAGTGCTGGTGGCGTAGGGTCTGAGTAGGGAGGCCACATATCCAGACAGTCCTTCAGTGAGAGTGCCAATGCCCGAGATGATGGGGCGTCCAGGATTTCCAGGTTTGTGGATCTTAGGTAGTAGATAGAATAACCCCGGTCGGGGCTCTAAGGGTATGTTGATTTGTTCCTGTGTTAGTGTAGGGAGTGTCCTGAGTAGATGGTGCAGTTTCTTAGTGTATTCCTCAGTGGGATCTGAGGAAAGCGGCCTGTAGAATTTGGTATTGGAGAGTTGTCTGGCAGCCTCCTTCTGGTAGTCAGACCTGTTCATGATGACAACAGCACCTCCTTTATCAGCCTCTTTGATGATAATGTCAGGGTGGTTTCTGAGGCTGTGGATGGCATTGCGTTCTGCACGACTTAGGTTATGAGGCAAGCGATGTTGTTTTTCCACAATTTCTGCCGGTGCACGTCGGCGGAAGCATTCTATGTATAGGTCCAGACTGTCATTTCGACCCTCAGGAGGAGTCCATGTGGAGTTCTTCTTCCTGTGTTGTTGGTGGGAGGGTATCTGTGTATCAGTGCGCTGTTCAGTGTTATCATGAAAGTATTCTTTGAGTCGGAGGCGGCGAAAGTAGGCTTCCAGATCACCACAGAACTGTATCATGTTCGTGGGGGTGCTGGGGCAAAAGGAGATAGGACAGACTCTTCTGCTGGGTTGAGTGTGTAGCTGGATAAATTGACGATATTGCTGGGTGAGTTCGGGGTACCCCTGTTGTGGCCCCATGTGGCAGGTAGGATTTTAGACAGCTTACGGTCCTTTTTCCTTTGTAGAGAGGTGAGGTGTGTAACGTAGATCTCCTGTCTTATTTTAGTAAAGTCCATTTGTGTGGAGGGTTGGTTATTTATGAAAGTCTCCAGGTTGGAGAGCTCTTTCTTGATGTTTTTCTGTTTGCTGTATAGGATGCTGATCAGGTGGTTCCTCAGTTTCTTTGATAATGTATGGCATAATCTCTCACTGTGGTCTGTGCAGTATGTAGATAGCAATGGATTTTTCACCTTCAGTCCATTTGGTATGATGTCCATCCGTTTGCATTTGGAAAGGAAGATGATATCTGTCTGTATTTGTGCAAGTTTCTTCATGAGGTTGATAGATTTCCATTCCATACGGCTAAATGCAGTGCCTTGCATGGTGTCAAGTATCAGAGGGGTAGGCGTGTTAGTCTGAATCTGTAAAAAGCAACAGAGGGTCCTGTGGCACCTTTGAGACTAACAGAAGTACTGGGAGCATAAGCTTTCGTGGGTCAGAACCTCACTTCTTCAGATGCAAGTAATGGAAATCTCCAGAGGCAGGTATATATCAGTGTGGAGATAACGAGGTTAGTTCAATCAGGGAGGGTGAGGTGCTCTGCTAGCAGTTGAGGTGTGAACACCAAGGGAGGAGAAACTGTTTCTGTAGTTGGATAGCCATTCACAGTCTTTGTTTAATCCTGATCTGATGGTGTCAAATTTGCAGATGAACTGAAGCTCAGCAGTTTCTCTTTGGAGTCTGGTCCTGAAGTTTTTTTGCTGTAAGATGGCTACCTTAACATCTGCTATTGTGTGGCCAGGGAGGTTGAAGTGTTCTCCTACAGGATTTTGTATATTGCCATTCCTGATATCTGACTTGTGTCCATTTATCCTCTTGCGTAGTGACTGTCCAGTTTGGCCAATGTACATAGCAGAGGGGCATTGCTGGCATATGATGGCATATATAACATTGGTGGACGTGCAGGTGAATGAGCCGGTGATGTTGTAGCTGATCTGGTTAGGTCCAGTGATGGTGTTGCTGGTGTAGATATGTGGGCAGAGTTGGCATCGAGGTTTGTTGCATGGGTTGGTTCCTGAGTTAGAGTTGTTATGGTGCGATGCGTGGTTGCTGGTGAGAATATGCTTAAGGTTGGCAGGTTGTCTGTGGGCGAGGACTGGCCTGCCTCCCAAGGTCTGTGAAAGTGAGGGATCATTGTCCAGGATGGGTTGTAGATCACTGATGATGCGTTGGAGAGGTTTAAGCTGAGGACTGTAGGTGATGGCCAGTGGAGTTCTGTTGGTTTCTCTTCTGGGCCTGTCTTGTAGCAGGAGTCTTCTGGGTACACTGGCTCTGCTGATTTGTTTCTTTATTTCCTTGTGTGGGTATCGTAGTTTTGAGAATGCTTGGTGAAGATCTTGTAGGTGTTGGTCTCTGTCTGAGGGGTTGGAGCAGATGCGATTGTACCTCAGTGCTTGGCTGTAGACAATGGATCGTGTGGTGTGACCGGGGTGGAAGCTGGAGGCATGAAGGTAGGCGTAGCGGTCGGTGGGCTTTCGGTATAGGGTGGTGTTAATGTGGCCATCGCTTATTTGTATGGTGGTGTCCAGGAAGTGGACCTCCCGTGTAGATTGGTCCAGGCTGAGGTTGATGGTGGGGTGGAAGCTGTTGAAAGCATGGTGGAATTCTTCCAGGGCCTCCTTCCCATGGGTCCAGATGATGAAGGTGTCATCAATATAGCGTAGGTAGAGAAGGGGCATGAGTGGACGAGAGCTGAGGAAGCGTTGTTCCAGGTCAGCCATAAAAATGTTGGCATATTGTGGGGCCATGCGGGTGCCCATAGCGGTGCCACTGGTCTGGAGGTATATATTGTCACCAAGTTTGAAATAATTGTGCGTGAGGATAAAGTCACAGAGCTCAGTAATAAGTTGTGCTGTGTCATCATCAGGGACACTGTTCCTGACAGCTTGTATTCCATCTGTATGCGGGATGTTTGTGTAGAGAGCCTCTACATCCATGGTGGCTAGGATGGTGTTTTCTGGGAGGTCACCAATGCATTGTAGTTTTCTCAGGAAATCTGTGGTGTCACGGAGATAGCTGGGAGTGCTGGTGGCGTAGGGTCTGAGTAGGGAGGCCACATATCCAGACAGTCCTTCAGTGAGAGTGCCAATGCCCGAGATGATGGGGCGTCCAGGATTTCCAGGTTTGTGGATCTTAGGTAGTAGATAGAATAACCCCGGTCGGGGCTCTAAGGGTATGTTGATTTGTTCCTGTGTTAGTGTAGGGAGTGTCCTGAGTAGATGGTGCAGTTTCTTAGTGTATTCCTCAGTGGGATCTGAGGAAAGCGGCCTGTAGAATTTGGTATTGGAGAGTTGTCTGGCAGCCTCCTTCTGGTAGTCAGACCTGTTCATGATGACAACAGCACCTCCTTTATCAGCCTCTTTGATGATAATGTCAGGGTGGTTTCTGAGGCTGTGGATGGCATTGCGTTCTGCACGACTTAGGTTATGAGGCAAGCGATGTTGTTTTTCCACAATTTCTGCCGGTGCACGTCGGCGGAAGCATTCTATGTATAGGTCCAGACTGTCATTTCGACCCTCAGGAGGAGTCCATGTGGAGTTCTTCTTCCTGTGTTGTTGGTGGGAGGGTATCTGTGTATCAGTGCGCTGTTCAGTGTTATCATGAAAGTATTCTTTGAGTCGGAGGCGGCGAAAGTAGGCTTCCAGATCACCACAGAACTGTATCATGTTCGTGGGGGTGCTGGGGCAAAAGGAGATAGGACAGACTCTTCTGCTGGGTTGAGTGTGTAGCTGGATAAATTGACGATATTGCTGGGTGAGTTCGGGGTACCCCTGTTGTGGCCCCATGTGGCAGGTAGGATTTTAGACAGCTTACGGTCCTTTTTCCTTTGTAGAGAGGTGAGGTGTGTAACGTAGATCTCCTGTCTTATTTTAGTAAAGTCCATTTGTGTGGAGGGTTGGTTATTTATGAAAGTCTCCAGGTTGGAGAGCTCTTTCTTGATGTTTTTCTGTTTGCTGTATAGGATGCTGATCAGGTGGTTCCTCAGTTTCTTTGATAATGTATGGCATAATCTCTCACTGTGGTCTGTGCAGTATGTAGATAGCAATGGATTTTTCACCTTCAGTCCATTTGGTATGATGTCCATCCGTTTGCATTTGGAAAGGAAGATGATATCTGTCTGTATTTGTGCAAGTTTCTTCATGAGGTTGATAGATTTCCATTCCATACGGCTAAATGCAGTGCCTTGCATGGTGTCAAGTATCAGAGGGGTAGGCGTGTTAGTCTGAATCTGTAAAAAGCAACAGAGGGTCCTGTGGCACCTTTGAGACTAACAGAAGTACTGGGAGCATAAGCTTTCGTGGGTCAGAACCTCACTTCTTCAGATGCAAGTAATGGAAATCTCCAGAGGCAGGTATATATCAGTGTGGAGATAACGAGGTTAGTTCAATCAGGGAGGGTGAGGTGCTCTGCTAGCAGTTGAGGTGTGAACACCAAGGGAGGAGAAACTGTTTCTGTAGTTGGATAGCCATTCACAGTCTTTGTTTAATCCTGATCTGATGGTGTCAAATTTGCAGATGAACTGAAGCTCAGCAGTTTCTCTTTGGAGTCTGGTCCTGAAGTTTTTTTGCTGTAAGATGGCTACCTTAACATCTGCTATTGTGTGGCCAGGGAGGTTGAAGTGTTCTCCTACAGGATTTTGTATATTGCCATTCCTGATATCTGACTTGTGTCCATTTATCCTCTTGCGTAGTGACTGTCCAGTTTGGCCAATGTACATAGCAGAGGGGCATTGCTGGCATATGATGGCATATATAACATTGGTGGACGTGCAGGTGAATGAGCCGGTGATGTTGTAGCTGATCTGGTTAGGTCCAGTGATGGTGTTGCTGGTGTAGATATGTGGGCAGAGTTGGCATCGAGGTTTGTTGCATGGGTTGGTTCCTGAGTTAGAGTTGTTATGGTGCGATGCGTGGTTGCTGGTGAGAATATGCTTAAGGTTGGCAGGTTGTCTGTGGGCGAGGACTGGCCTGCCTCCCAAGGTCTGTGAAAGTGAGGGATCATTGTCCAGGATGGGTTGTAGATCACTGATGATGCGTTGGAGAGGTTTAAGCTGAGGACTGTAGGTGATGGCCAGTGGAGTTCTGTTGGTTTCTCTTCTGGGCCTGTCTTGTAGCAGGAGTCTTCTGGGTACACTGGCTCTGCTGATTTGTTTCTTTATTTCCTTGTGTGGGTATCGTAGTTTTGAGAATGCTTGGTGAAGATCTTGTAGGTGTTGGTCTCTGTCTGAGGGGTTGGAGCAGATGCGATTGTACCTCAGTGCTTGGCTGTAGACAATGGATCGTGTGGTGTGACCGGGGTGGAAGCTGGAGGCATGAAGGTAGGCGTAGCGGTCGGTGGGCTTTCGGTATAGGGTGGTGTTAATGTGGCCATCGCTTATTTGTATGGTGGTGTCCAGGAAGTGGACCTCCCGTGTAGATTGGTCCAGGCTGAGGTTGATGGTGGGGTGGAAGCTGTTGAAAGCATGGTGGAATTCTTCCAGGGCCTCCTTCCCATGGGTCCAGATGATGAAGGTGTCATCAATATAGCGTAGGTAGAGAAGGGGCATGAGTGGACGAGAGCTGAGGAAGCGTTGTTCCAGGTCAGCCATAAAAATGTTGTCATATTGTGGGGCCATGCGGGTGCCCATAGCGGTGCCACTGGTCTGGAGGTATATATTGTCACCAAGTTTGAAATAATTGTGCGTGAGGATAAAGTCACAGAGCTCAGTAATAAGTTGTGCTGTGTCATCATCAGGGACACTGTTCCTGACAGCTTGTATTCCATCTGTATGCGGGATGTTTGTGTAGAGAGCCTCTACATCCATGGTGGCTAGGATGGTGTTTTCTGGGAGGTCACCAATGCATTGTAGTTTTCTCAGGAAATCTGTGGTGTCACGGAGATAGCTGGGAGTGCTGGTGGCGTAGGGTCTGAGTAGGGAGGCCACATATCCAGACAGTCCTTCAGTGAGAGTGCCAATGCCCGAGATGATGGGGCGTCCAGGATTTCCAGGTTTGTGGATCTTAGGTAGTAGATAGAATAACCCCGGTCGGGGCTCTAAGGGTATGTTGATTTGTTCCTGTGTTAGTGTAGGGAGTGTCCTGAGTAGATGGTGCAGTTTCTTAGTGTATTCCTCAGTGGGATCTGAGGAAAGCGGCCTGTAGAATTTGGTATTGGAGAGTTGTCTGGCAGCCTCCTTCTGGTAGTCAGACCTGTTCATGATGACAACAGCACCTCCTTTATCAGCCTCTTTGATGATAATGTCAGGGTGGTTTCTGAGGCTGTGGATGGCATTGCGTTCTGCACGACTTAGGTTATGAGGCAAGCGATGTTGTTTTTCCACAATTTCTGCCGGTGCACGTCGGCGGAAGCAGACTGGTCCAGACTGTCATTTCGACCCTCAGGAGGAGTCCATGTGGAGTTCTTCTTCCTGTGTTGTTGGTGGGAGGGTATCTGTGTATCAGTGCGCTGTTCAGTGTTATCATGAAAGTATTCTTTGAGTCGGAGGCAGCGAAAGTAGGCTTCCAGATCACCACAGAACTGTATCATGTTCGTGGGGGTTCTGGGGCAAAAGGAGAGTCCCCGAGATAGGACAGACTCTTCTGCTGGGTTGAGTGTGTAGCTGGATAAATTGACAATATTGCTGGGTGAGTTCGGGGTACCCCTGTTGTGGCCCCATGTGGCAGGTAGGATTTTAGACAGCTTACGGTCCTTTTTCCTTTGTAGAGAGGTGAGGTGTGTAACGTAGATCTCCTGTCTTATTTTAGTAAAGTCCATTTGTGTGGAGGGTTGGTTATTTATGAAAGTCTCCAGGTTGGAGAGCTCTTTCTTGATGTTTTTCTGTTTGCTGTATAGGATGCTGATCAGGTGGTTCCTCAGTTTCTTTGATAATGTATGGCATAATCTCTCACTGTGGTCTGTGCAGTATGTAGATAGCAATGGATTTTTCACCTTCAGTCCATTTGGTATGATGTCCATCCGTTTGCATTTGGAAAGGAAGATGATATCTGTCTGTATTTGTGCAAGTTTCTTCATGAGGTTGATAGATTTCCATTCCATACGGCTAAATGCAGTGCCTTGCATGGTGTCAAGTATCAGAGGGGTAGGCGTGTTAGTCTGAATCTGTAAAAAGCAACAGAGGGTCCTGTGGCACCTTTGAGACTAACAGAAGTACTGGGAGCATAAGCTTTCGTGGGTCAGAACCTCACTTCTTCAGATGCAAGTAATGGAAATCTCCAGAGGCAGGTATATATCAGTGTGGAGATAACGAGGTTAGTTCAATCAGGGAGGGTGAGGTGCTCTGCTAGCAGTTGAGGTGTGAACACCAAGGGAGGAGAAACTGTTTCTGTAGTTGGATAGCCATTCACAGTCTTTGTTTAATCCTGATCTGATGGTGTCAAATTTGCAGATGAACTGAAGCTCAGCAGTTTCTCTTTGGAGTCTGGTCCTGAAGTTTTTTTGCTGTAAGATGGCTACCTTAACATCTGCTATTGTGTGGCCAGGGAGGTTGAAGTGTTCTCCTACAGGATTTTGTATATTGCCATTCCTGATATCTGACTTGTGTCCATTTATCCTCTTGCGTAGTGACTGTCCAGTTTGGCCAATGTACATAGCAGAGGGGCATTGCTGGCATATGATGGCATATATAACATTGGTGGACGTGCAGGTGAATGAGCCGGTGATGTTGTAGCTGATCTGGTTAGGTCCAGTCCAGTTTGGCCAATGTACATAGCAGAGGGGCATTGCATATCATAGGCTTCATCTATAGTACTGTCATAACTATAAAGGGAAGGGTAACAGCTGTCCTGTGTACACTACTATAAAATCCCTCCTGGCCAGAGACTCCAAAATCCTTTTCCCTGTAAAGGGTTAAGAAGCTCAGGTAACCTGGCTGGCATCTGACCTAGAGGACCAATAAGGGGACAAGATACTTTCAAATCTTGGGGGGGGGGGAAGGCTTTTGTTTGTGTTCTTTGTTTTGGTTGTGCGTTCGCTCTCGGGACTGAGAGGGACCAGACATCAATCCAGGTTCTCCACATCTTTCTAAACAAGTCTCTCCTATTTCAAACTTGTAAGTAAATAGCCAGGCAAGGCGTGTTAGTTTTCCTTTGTTTTCTCAACTTGTAAATGTACCTTTTACTAGAGTGTTTATCTTTGTTTGCTGTACTTTGAACCTAAAACTAAAGGGGAGTCCTCTGAGCTCTTTAAGTTTAATTACCCTGTAAGGTTATTTCCATACTGATTTTACAAAAATAATTTTTACCTTTTTCTTTAATTAAAAACCTTCTTTTTAAAAACCTAATTATTTTTTTCCTTGTTTTAAATCTAAGGGGGTTGGATCTGTATTCACCAGGAGTTGGTGGGAGAAAGAAGGGGGGATGGTTAATTTCTCCTTCTTTTAAAATCCCAGGGGGGTTGGAACTGTATTCACCAAAAGTTGGTGGGAGGAAGTGTGACGTTATTGACATAAACTGGGACCATATAGATCATTGTTGCAACCAAAGTCCTGTAGTGGCACCCAAATCTTGTATAAAGGGGGTCAAATGGGGTGTCTAGGACAAGGTTATGGTTTACTGGTTATGATTATGCTGTCTATATGTGTGTATCAGTTTTGTAGTCGAAGTTATGAATATTGGCTCTATACTGTCTGTATGGCAAACTTCTGCTATGCTTCTGGGTGACATCCCAGACAAGCTGAGATTAGCTCTGCCTAGCCTGCTTGATGGCCCATTAAGGACCATCAGCTATACAATGGACCCATTGAGAGAAGGCAGATACGCCTTGTACCTCAGCAAAGTATGCAGGGACTGGCCCATGTGACTCCAGACTCCATGTTGCTGTAATTTAAGAACAAAGAGGTGTTCTTACACCTGGAAAAGACTATATAAGGCTGATGCCTGATCTCCATCTGGTCTTCAATCCTGCTTCTTACCTCTGGAGGAACTTTGCTACAAGCTGAAGCTGTGAACAAAGGACTGAGGACCCATCCCAGCTGGGGATGTATTCCAGAGACTTGATTTGAACCTGCAGTTTATTCCATCGCTGCTGCAAGCCTGAACCAAGAACTTTGCCATTACCGTATGTAATTGATTCCATTTAACCAATTCTAACTCTCATCTCTATCTTTTTCCTTTTATGAATAAACCTTTAGATTTTAGATTCTAAAGGATTGGCAATAGCGTGATTTGTGGGTAAGGTCTGACTTGTACATTGACCTGGGTCTGGGGCTTGGTCCTTTGGGATCAGGAGAACCTTTTTCTTTTACGGGGGTATTGGTTTTTATAACTATTTGTCCCCATAACGTGTGGCACTGGTGGTAATACTGGGAAACTGGAGTGTCTAAGGAGATTGCTTGTGAGACTTGCGGTTAGCCAGTGGGGGAGACCGAAGTCTTAGTCTGGCTGGTTTGGTTTGCCTTAGAGGTGGAAAAACCCCAGCCTTGGGTTGTAACTGCCCTATTTGAGCAATTTGTCCTGAGTTGGCACTCTCAGTTGGGTTCCGCCAGAACCGCATTGTCACAGTGGCGTAGTCGTGCTTGGATCCACAGAACCAGGTCAATTAAGCTTTGGGTCAGAACCCCACGCTATCCAAATTTGAATTTTGGGATTGAGAGTTTTGTTGGTTAAAGAGCTGCTGCAATGGCTGAGCAAAGAGCATATGAGGGACTTGGGAAAAAAGCCCTGGAAAATTTGTGTTCAGAAAAGAGGATAAGCTTTAGAAAGAAAGCTACAAAGGAAGAATTGAGAAATCTGCTAATAGCCAGTGATCAGGGGGCAAGAGCACAGCCCTTACCTGAGGCTGCAGAAGATGCAGAAAAAATTAGGATGCAAAGGGTGACAAGTAAACTGCAATTTGAGCATGAACAGAAGCTAGCAGATCTTCGATTGCTGGAGAAGCAAAAAATAGCAGAGTTAGAAAGAGAGAGAGAGAAAGAAGCTGATCAAAGAAAGAAGGAGGCTGATGAGAGAGAAGAGAGAGCTCGTAAGGGACGTCTAGAGCTGCTCGCTGCTGAGCAGGAGACTCACAGGATGGAACAGGAGACTCACAGGATGGAACAGGAGACGGCCAGACTTCAGCTCCAAGTAATGGAAGAGCGGAGAAAGTCATCCCCACCTGGTACTCCACTTCCCCCCCACCATGAGAAAAACTGGGAAAGGATGTGTCCCATTTACAATGATACTGAGGATATAGAGGAGTTTTTGTCTACCTTTGAACGCCTCTGCAATCTGTACCAGATCCCTGAGGGTCAGCGAATGCCTGTCCTGCTAACCAGACTGACTGGAAAAGCCAGGGAGGTGTTTAATGACTTGGGGGAACAAGAAGCATTAAATTATGAGCGGTTTAAGGATTCTGTGTTAAGGCGATTCAAGGTTACTCCTGAATCTTACAGAGTTAAGTTTAGAGAGTTTAAAATGCCTAAGGATTGTACTTTTGTAGAATGTGCTCATAAGTTGATGGGTTTTGTTAAAAAGTGGGTTATGGGAGCCAAGGTTCATGGGAGTTTTGAAAAACTGCTGGATTTAATAACTTTGGAACAGTTCTTAGACATTGTGCCTGACAATGTGAGAGCAGCTGTGTGTGACAGGGACCCTGAGTCAGTCCTACGGGCGGCAGAGATTGCGGATGCCCATACCCAAAACAGGGCTCGAGAAGGGTGTAAAACCCCGGGGAAAACTGATCACCATTCTCCCCAGTTCAAGAGGAGGGAAGGATTTAAAAATAAACCTGACTCTTCTAAAGGAGTTCAAGGGGGCCCGGAGGGTAGGAACTCACATCCCCAGCAGGTTACATGCTATCGCTGTGGTATGCTGGGCCACATGAGACCAGACTGCCCGACACTGAAGGGCAGCCCAAAACCAGCAACCCCAAATGCCACGGCCAATGCTAACCCTGTTGTTGTAAACTCACAGGCAAGCCACACAGAGCCCAGCATTGGTGCCCTGTGTGCAAATGCTGTTTCTGTTGTCTCTGAAGGATTTGACCTTAAAACTCACATTAAAGCTAAATATGGGGGAAATAATGCAGAGTTTATTAGCAGTGCAGAAGTGAATGGAGTGAGGTGTATGGCATGGAGGGACACCGCAGCAGATATTACTCTGGTTAAAGCAAGTCTTGTCAGGAAGGAAGATTATTTGCCAGGTGAAGATGTAACTGTTGTAGCCTTATCTAAGTATTTTGTCAGGGTGCCTTTGGCTAAAATCCACCTGAAATGGAAGGGATTGGAGGGCACCATGGTTGTGGGAGTAAAAGACATAATCCCTAAGGATATTATGATTGGAAATGATATTAAAGCTATGGTCAGTCAAGTTAATACAAACCAGGCACAAGAGAGGATTGATCCTAAGGTTGTGCCTATGGAGGGTTTCTCCAAAAGTTTGTCTTTGGAAAGTAGCTGTTCGGCTGTGAATGAAGTTTCTGAATGTCTATCTAATGTCTCAGAAGTAAATCTGGAATTAGATCAAGCGAAGGGAGAGGAGAACCAGGAGATTTTGGATGAGCCTAGGCAGTCTTGTGAGCTGATGGCTTTATCTAGTCAGCAGTTTGGGAAGGCAAGGAGAGTGGAAGATGAGTGTCCCTATACCTTATCTGTTTCCTGTGCGAAGAATAGTGACAGTGAAGGAAATGTGCCTGTGTCTGTCAGGGGTATTGACTTGCCTATGGAGGAAGCTACCCCAGTCTCCAAGCAGTTGTCTGTGAACAGCCCGGGGTGCTGGGACAAGGGAAATGAAATCCCAAACAGTATGTCTAGTAAAGGAAAATGCGTCTCCAACTCTTTTTTGTCTGTGGAGCAGACAGAAGGTGCCTTTCGGCCTGTGATGGTTGAGAGTAATTTAGTTGTCTCAGAGTTGGTTCTGGATTCAACTAAAGCCCAGGAAGGGAATGGTCCTAAGTTTGCATCTGCTGGGGAGAATGGCCCCGTAACTAGGTTGCATCCAGTTAGTGGCTTAGCAAAATCCCAGAGACCAAACAATTCTGGTGCTTGTATTTTGCCTGTTGCTCATGTGTGGTTGGAGAAGGGTGTAACAACTCTGTCTGATCAGGGTGATACCCTAGCCAGGGCACAAGGAGAGCAGAAAGGTAATTTGGTTGGGTTACCTACCGACAGTTTAACAACTTGTAGCAAAAAGGAAAAAATTCCTAAGCTTGTGTGTGGCAAAGAGAAGGGAAATATTTCTAACCTTTTATCTAGGAAGTCTATGGGTTCGCCTGAAAGGGGATTGTGTAGAGATCTGCCTGATGGGCCAAAGGTGATCCGGAATGTAAGTAAGACCCAGACAGAGTCTGTTGTTGCTCAGGAAAGTGTGCCTTTAGAGCAAGCCCTAGGTGAAGAGGGTAAGGGCAGAATTTCTGTGAGGGGTGAATTGCTGCTTAGAAAAGCTCCTGGAGAAAGGAATCCTCATGGTACTCGGTGCAAGCAGTTCCCTGCAATTGAAGGGTGTGAGAGTGATTTAATCAAGGAAGTTTCAGTTCCTAGCAGCCAAAAATTGTCTGTTGTGAAGGGATCCACTAACTTTCCTTGTAAAAGATCCAGTGTGGGTAGCTTTGAGAAGGTCTCAGAGGAAGTAAAAGTTGTTAAGGAATTGAGGCATCCCTATAACCAAGTGGCTGTGTGGGGCCAACTTGTTGGGGAGGCAATGGTGTTGGAACAGGAATGTCTCCTTTCTGATTCTTTAAATGAGCAGTTTGTGCTTCAGGGTTTGAGGACAGATTTGGTTACTGATGTGTCAGAGCAGAGCAGTTTTATGGCTAAATGCTTGAGGATGCGGGGGAGAGGAAGCAAACTCTCACCCGCAGACTCTTTGGATTTGTGTGGTATCTCTTTAAGACAGAGTCCAGCCTTGGAGATGATAGCAGTTACGAATATGAAAACTGGTGGACTGGCTCTGGTCTGGGGTAGTGCAAATTACTTGCCTGGCTGGGAAAGGAAGGACTTGCTAATAGCTGTTAGCAAAGAGGGCCCACCCCATCAGCCAGTGAATTCTGTTAAGCAAGAGAAATCAGGGTTTGATCCTGCAGGACAAGGAGGAAAGAGAAAACTGAATTTTGCAAAGGGAAGCCGCAGGTTAACCCTAAAATGCCCAAACTCCAATGGTATTGAGCCAAAGGGGTGGCATGACAAACATGACTGTAGATGGACACTTGCAATGAACTTGTTGTTATTGCTAGATTTTGTAATTAATGTGTTGCTATTGCCACAAACTGTAAAAATATACAATGTGCCTAATCTTTTGGAGAATTCCTTGAACATGTTAAAAGGAATACATGAAAACACACGTTATGTTAAAAGGCCTTGTTACACTGGGGTTTCACAGGCAATGCATATAAACAATATGGGAACTTTTCACAGGGGAAAGGACAGTCCAGACCTAATGTGCTGTATGAAAAGGAAGACTGAGGCACACTACCATATTGCTTTCATGGCTAAATGCCAAGATTCCTGGACTATGAAGAACATTAATATCTGCATTTATTCGATGTTAATTGGGTTCCAAACATTGGCCCGAGCTTGTATGGATAAAGTAGCAGTTTTCTTTAGCTCTTGGCAAGATCACATGACACATACAGGAACCATGCTGCCAGAGCAGATCCAATTCACTATTGTTCTAACTAAGTGTTACCTTGAGTTTGTAAAGAGGTTCAATCATGTGGTTGAACATGATTTTGATAAACCATTTCTGTTATGCACTGGTATGGCTTCTAACCCAATACTAGCTGTAGTGGGACAGAACCCAGGATGGGGAGCTCTTGGGATGCAGTCAGTGATGTTTGTGTCATCCCTTCCTGCATCAATTTTGCGTTGGGGGTGTGACGTTATTGACATAAACTGGGACCATATAGATCATTGTTGCAACCAAAGTCCTGTAGTGGCACCCAAATCTTGTATAAAGGGGGTCAAATGGGGTGTCTAGGACAAGGTTATGGTTTACTGGTTATGATTATGCTGTCTATATGTGTGTATCAGTTTTGTAGTCGAAGTTATGAATATTGGCTCTATACTGTCTGTATGGCAAACTTATGCTATGCTTCTGGGTGACATCCCAGACAAGCTGAGATTAGCTCTGCCTAGCCTGCTTGATGGCCCATTAAGGACCATCAGCTATACAATGGACCCATTGAGAGAAGGCAGATACGCCTTGTACCTCAGCAAAGTATGCAGGGACTGGCCCATGTGACTCCAGACTCCATGTTGCTGTAATTTAAGAACAAAGAGGTGTTCTTACACCTGGAAAAGACTATATAAGGCTGATGCCTGATCTCCATCTGGTCTTCAATCCTGCTTCTTACCTCTGGAGGAACTTTGCTACAAGCTGAAGCTGTGAACAAAGGACTGAGGACCCATCCCAGCTGGGGATGTATTCCAGAGACTTGATTTGAACCTGCAGTTTATTCCATCGCTGCTGCAAGCCTGAACCAAGAACTTTGCCATTACCGTATGTAATTGATTCCATTTAACCAATTCTAACTCTCATCTCTATCTTTTTCCTTTTATGAATAAACCTTTAGATTTTAGATTCTAAAGGATTGGCAATAGCGTGATTTGTGGGTAAGGTCTGACTTGTACATTGACCTGGGTCTGGGGCTTGGTCCTTTGGGATCAGGAGAACCTTTTTCTTTTACGGGGGTATTGGTTTTTATAACTATTTGTCCCCATAACGTGTGGCACTGGTGGTAATACTGGGAAACTGGAGTGTCTAAGGAGATTGCTTGTGAGACTTGCGGTTAGCCAGTGGGGGAGACCGAAGTCTTAGTCTGGCTGGTTTGGTTTGCCTTAGAGGTGGAAAAACCCCAGCCTTGGGTTGTAACTGCCCTATTTGAGCAATTTGTCCTGAGTTGGCACTCTCAGTTGGGTTCCGCCAGAACCGCATTGTCACAGGAAGGAGGGGAATGGTTACTTTCTCCTTGTTTTAAGATCCAAGGGGTTTAGATCTGTATTCACCAGGGAATTGGTGAAGGTCTCTCAAGGCAACCCAGGGAAGGAAATTAGCCTTGGAATGGTGGCAGCGAACCAGAGCTAAGCTGGTAGTTAAGCTTAAAAGTTTTCATGCAGGCCCCTACATTTGTACCCTAAAGTTCAAAGTGGGAATACAGCCTTAACAACCTGTCAGAGACTCAAACGCCCCGAGGAATCAGGGGGAATTCAGGGCACCTGGAACCAGCAGCATTTCCACTCAGCACCTGCCCACCACTGAGGGATGAATTCACCACCTGAACCCCAGAATGGAGTCTTCTTCTCCTTTCTAGTAACCTCCAGTGCCAACCCGCCTCCATGTAGGGTGAGCTCCTGCTACCTCCCCCTCAGTGCCCTTGACAGCTGTTCCACCTCCAAACCACGGCTCAAGTTATCAGAACCCTCTTCTATACCCCCACTCAGGTTGGGCAGGGAGGCGGCTCTAGCATGGGGGGCAGGAGGGATTCTGCCAAGAGTGAAGTAGGTTGCAGGGAGGTTGAGATCTTGCTCCAAGTCATCCCAGACACTAATGCGAAGCCACAGGATGGCAGCATCTAGTGTCAGTGGAGTCCAAGCACTATTTCAACCCCACAGTTTTGGATCAACTTCCCACAAGGGGAGGTGAAGAGCACCCCCAGCAACCCACACACACACACACACCACTCCTGGTGGTGGGAGGGGAACAGGAGAAAAGACAAAAGAAGTAAGAGATGAAGAGAAAGGAAGGAGGGATGGAGGAAAAGGTAAAACGAAAAGGACAAACCCTAATGTCCCCAGTGATTCTACGGGACAAAATCCCAGGTGGACTATAAAATTCTGACACATTAAACTAGTGTTTTCCATGCCTAGAATTCAGCTGGCACCAGATGGATCAGACTGAGCAGGTTCCAAAACCTCTTGGAGGCTCTTACCTTCTAAACAGGGACGTCTGTTTTCTAGTAAAATCAGTAAAAGGAAAGGAAAAAACTCGAAAGAGGCTCCTGCTTGCACTCAAATACGTGAACCCTAATACTCTCTCAGTCCTCAAAGAGAGAGACTTGGAGAAGGAGCGGCAAACAGCAGAGGCTAAGAGCGGGAGTTTGCCTGGGAGTTCGCTTGGGGAGAGCTCACTGAGGCTTACATCTGCAGCTTTGTCTGAGTAGTTCCTGCAACAGTTGAGGAAGTTCTTAAGAGGACGGTGATGTGGAAGGTGAGCGATCAGCTGTTGTCACCTGCACAGGCTGTGCCATGTTTGTCTTTCTTCCACAGGACAGAAGCGACTTTGTCTGTACGAAGGGCAAGCTGGTCTCCATATTGGAAGAGAAGCTTCGAGGCCTGGAGAAACGAGTATCGACTCTGCGTTGCATAAGGGAAAATGAAGATTTCCTGGACAGACGTCAGGAGATGCTTCTACGGCCACAATGTTCTTAAGATTCAGAGCAGGCGCAGCAGGGACAGAAGGATTGTGAAGAGGTTTGGCAGCATGTGACTTCCAGAAGGAGAAAGAGGAGCGTCCATGCACCAGCAATGGAGATACAGGTGAGCAATCGTTTCCATGTTCTCTCTACAGGTACTAATGCAGAGAGTGGACTAGATGACCCATCTGAGGGAAGGGAGCAGAAGGAGACTCCACCGATTGGAAGGCAAAAGATGCACTGTCCTAGGGATGGGGGTTCCACGACCACAACTCCCAAGAGGAGGAGGAGGGTGGTGGTGGTCGGGGACTCCCTCCTCAGGGGGACTGAGTCATCTATCTGCCGCCCCGACTGGGAAAACCAAGAGGTCTGCTGCTTGCCCGGAGCTAGGATACACGATGTGACGGAGAGACTGCCGAGACTCATCAAGCCCTCGGATCGCTACCCCTTCCTGCTTCTCCACGTGGGCACCAATGATACTGCCAAGAATGACCTTGAGCAGATCACTGCAGACTACGTGGCTCTGGGAAGAAGGATAAAGGAGTTTGAGGCGCAAGTGGTGTTCTCGTCCATCCTCCCTGTGCAAGGAAAAGGCCGGGGTAGAGACCGTCGAATCGTGGAAGTCAACGAATGGCTATGCAGGTGGTGTCGGAGACAAGGCTTTGGATTCTTCAACCATGGGATGGTGTTCCAAGAAGGAGGAGTGCTAGGCAGAGACGGGCTCCACCTAACGAAGAGAGGGAAGAGCATCTTCGCCAGCAGGCTGGCTAACCTAGTGAGGAGGGCTTTAAACTAGGTTCACCGGGGGAAGGAGACCAAAGCCCTGAGGTAAGTGGGGAAATGGGATCCTGGGAGGAAGCACAAGCAGGAGAGCGCAAGGGGGGAGGACTCCTGTCTCATGCTGAGAAAGAGGGACGATCGATGAGTTATCTTAAGTGCCTATACACAAATGCAAGAAGCCTGGGAAACAAGCTGGGAGAACTGGAAGTCCTGGCACAGTCAGGGAACTATGATGTGATTGGAATAACAGAGACTTGGTGGGATAACTCACATGACTGGAGTACTGTCATGGATGGATATAAACTGTTCAGGAAGGACAGGCAGGGTAGAAAAGGTGGGGGAGTTGCGTTGTATGTAAGAGAGGAGTATGACTGCTCAGAGCTCCGGTATGAAACTGCAGAAAAACCTGAGAGTCTCTGGATAAAATTGAGAAGTGTGAGCAACAAGGGGGATGTCGTGGTTGGAGTCTGCTATAGACCACCAGACCAGGGGGATGAGGTGGACGAGGCTTTCTTCTGGCAACTAGCAGAAGTTACTAAATCGCAGGCCCTGGTTCTCATGGGAGACTTTAATCACCCTGATATCTGCTGGGAGAGCAATACAGCGGTGCACAGACAATCCAGGAAATTTTTGGAAAGTGTAGGGCACAATTTCCTGGTGCAAGTGCTGGAGGAACCAACTAGGGGCAGAGCTTTTCTTGACCTGCTACTCACAAACAGGGAAGAATTAATAGGGGAAGCAAAAGTGGATGGGAACCTGGGAGGCAGTGGCCATGAGATGGTCTAGTTCAGGATCCTGTCACAAGGAAGAAAGGAGAGCAGCAGAATACGGACCCTGGACTTCAGAAAAGCAGACTTTGACTCCCTCAGGGAACAGATGGGCAGGATCCCCTGGGAGAATAACATGAAGGGCAAAGGGGTCCAGGAGAGCTGGCTGTATTTTAAAGAATCCTTATTGAGGTTGCAGGAACAAACCATCCCGATGTGTAGAAAGAATAGTAAATATGGCAGACCAGCTTGGCTAAACAGTGAAATCCTTGCTGATCTTAAAGGCAAAAAAGAAGCTTACAAGAAGTGGAAGATTGGACAAATGACCAGGGAGGAGTATAAAAATATTGCTCAGGCATGCAGGAGTGAAATCAGGAAGGCCAAATCACATTTGGAGTTGCAGTTAGCAAGAGATGTTAAGAGTAACAAGAAGGGTTTCTACAGGTATGTTAGCAAGAAGAAGAAAATCAAGGAAAGTGTGGGCCCCCTACTGAATGAGGGAGGCAACCTAGTGACCGAGGATGTGGAAAAAGCTAATGTACTCAATGATTTTTTTGCCTCTGTCTTCACGCACAAGGTCAGCTCCCAGATTGCTGCACTGGGCAGTACAGCATGGGGAGAAGGTGACCAGCCCTCTGTGGAGAAAGAAGTGGTTCGGGACTATTTAGAAAAACTGGACGTGCACAAGTCCATGGGGCCGGGTGCGCTGCATCCGAGGGTGCTAAAGGAGTTGGCGGGTGAGATTGCAGAGCCATTAGCCATTATTTTTGAAAACTCATGGCGATCGGGGGAGGTCCCAGATGACTGGAAAAAGGCGAATGTCGTGCCCACCTTTAAAAAAGGGAAGGAGGAGGATCCGGGGAACTATAGGCCAGTCAGCCTCACCTCAGTCCCTGGAAAAATCATGGAGCAGGTCCTCAAGGAATCAATTATGAAACATTTAGAGGAGAGGAAAGTGATCAGGAACAGTCAGCATGGATTCACGAAGGGGAAGTCGTGCCTGACTAACCTAATTGCCTTCTATGATGAGATAACTGGCTCTGTGGATGAGGGGAAAGCAGTGGATGTGTTATTCCTTGACTTTTGCAAAGCTTTTGATACGGTCTCCCACAGTATTCTTGCCGCCAAGTTAAAGAAGTATGGGCTGGATGAATGGACTGTAAGCTGGATAGAAAGCTGGCTAGATCGTTGGGCTCAACGGGTAGTGATCAATGGCTCCATGTCTAGTTGGCAGCCGGTTTCAAGCGGAGTGCCCCAAGGGTCGGTCCTGAACCGGTTTTGTTTAATATCTTTATTAATGATCTGGAGGATGGTGTGGACTGCACTCTCAGCAAGTTTGCAGATGACACTAAACTAGGAGGCGTGGTAGATACACTAGAGGGTAGGGATCGGATACAGAGGGACCTAGACACATTAGAGGATTGGGCCGAAAAAAACCTGATGAGGTTCAACAAGGACAAGTGCAGAGTCCTGCACTTAGGACGGAAGAATCCCATGCACTGCTACAGACTAGGGACCGAATGGCTAGGTAGCAGTTCTGCAGAAAAGGACCTAGGGGTCACAGTGGACGAGAAGCTGGATATGAGTCAACAGTGTGCTCTTGTTGCCAAGAAGGCTAACGGCATTTTGGGCTGTATAAGTAGGGGCATTGCCAGCAGATCGAGGAACGTGATCATTCCCCTTTATTCGACATTGGTGAGGCCTTATCTGGAATACTGTGTCCAGTTTTGGGCCCCACACTACAAGAAGGATGTGGAAAAATTGGAAAGAGTTCAGCGGAGGGCAACAAAAATGATTAGGGGTCTGGAGCACATGACTTATGAGGAGAGGCTGAGGGAACTGGGATTGTTTAGTCTCCAGAAGAGAAGAATGAGGGGGGGATTTGATAGCAGCCTTCAACTACCTGAAGGGGGGGTTCCAAAGAGGATGGAGCTCGGCTGTTCTCAGTGGTGGCAGATGACAGTACAAGGAGCAATGGTCTCAAGTTGCAGTGGGGGAGGTCCAGGTTGGATATCAGGAAAAACTATTTCACTAGGAGGGTGGTGAAACACTGGAATGCGTTACCTAGGGAGGTGGTGGAGTCTCCTTCCTTGGAGGTTTTTAAGGCCCGGCTTGACAAAGCCCTGGCTGGGATGATTTAGCTGGGAATTGGTCCTGCTTTGAGCAGGGGGTTGGACTAGATGACCTCTTGAGGTCCCTTCCAACTCTGATATTCTATGATTCTATGATTCTAACAGGGACGTCTGTTTTCTAGTAAAATCAGTAAAAGGAAAGGAGAAAACTTTAAACAGGCTCCTGCTGGCACTCAAATACGTGAACCCTAATACTCTCTCAGTCCTCAAAGAGAGACCTGGAGAAGGAGACTTGCTGAAGTAAAGCCACAAGGGTCCCTGAGGTTTCCCTGGCCCTGCGCCCCTGTCCTGCCTGGCTGATGTCAGCATCTCTCTCTGAGGTAACCACCTCCCTAACACCTTTGACCAATAGGCTGAGCTCCTGCAAAAGGCCTTTGTGATGTCACTGCCACACCCAACCAAACGCTGAAGTGCTAATGTCCTGCTGCTGGCCTGACACTTTGAAGGTTTGAGCTACTCTCTGTGGATCACCCCACTCAATGCGTCTTCATTCTAGGAAGCAAGCCGGCTCGACAGTAAAACATCAGAGGCTGCTTCCAATGCTACACTCACTGTTTCCAAAATTAGTAGACTTTATGGCCAGAAGAGACCTTTAGAGCATCTCATCTAAGCCCCTGCATATCATAGGCTTCCTCTATAGTACAATAGTTACTTTTTGGGCACACACATTCCAGAAAGGCATCTAGTCTTCATTCAATGACATCAAGAGATGGAGAATCCACCACTTTCCCTTTTAGTGAGTGCCAGGGGGCTCCATTTCCCCTTCCACTAGCTCCCCGTTTACAGTGAGCCAGAGCAGTACCTGCAGCAGGGAGCGGGAGTTGCTGATGGCCTCAGAGGAACAGCCCCTGCAGTGTCTCAGGAAGCTGGCGCAAGTGCCGGATGATGCTGGTGCATCACTTTGGCCATGACGTCCTCCTGCTGCAAGGGAACGAGAACCTGTCAGAGACTCAAACGCCCCGAGGAATCAGGGGGAATTAAGGGAACCTGGAACCAGCAGTATTTCCACTTAGCACCTGCCCACCACTGAGGGATGAATTCACCTCCTGAACCCCAGAATGGAGTCTTCTTGTCCTTTCTAGTAACCTCCAATACCAACCCCCGTTCTTGTAGGGTGAGCTCCTGCTACCTCCCCCTCAGTGCCCTTGACCGCTGTTCCACCTCCAAACCACAGCTCAAGTTATCAGAACCCTCTTCTCCACCCCCACCCAGGTTGGGCAGGGAGGTGGCTCTAGCAGGGGGGGCAGGAGGGATTCTGGCAGCAGTGAAGTGGGTTGCGGGAAGGTTGAGATCTTGCCACAATTTTGGATCAACTTCCCACAAGGGGAGGTGAAGAGCACCCCCAGCAACACACACATACACACACACACCACTCCTGTTAGTGGGAGGGGAACAGGAGAAAGGACAAAAGAAGTAAGAGATGAAGAGAAAGGAAGGAGGGATGGAGGAAAAGGTAAAACGAAAAGGACAAACCCTAATGTCCCCAATGATACTACGGCACAAAATCCCAGGTGGACTATAAAATTCTGACACCTTGAACTAGTGTTTTCCATGCCTAGAATTCAGCTGGCACCAGATGGATCAGACTGAGCAGCTTCCAAAACCTCTTGGAGGCTCTTACCTTCTAAACAGGGACGTCTGTTTTCTAGTAAAATCAGTAAAAGGAAAGGAGACAACTCGAAAGAGGCTCCTGCTCTAACTCAAATACGTGAAGCCTAATACTCTCTCAGTCCTCAAAGAGAGACCTCGAGAAGGAGACTTGCTGAAGCAAAGCCACAGGGGTCTCTGAGGTTTCCCTGGCCCTGCGCCCCTCTCCTGCCTGGCTGATGTCAGCATCTCTCTCTGAGGTCACCACCTCCCTAACACCTTTGACCAATAGGCTGAGGTCCTGGGAAAGGCCTTTGTGATATCACTGCCACACCCAACCAAACCCTAAAGTGCTAATATCCTGCTACTGGCCTGACACTTTGAAGGTTTGAGCTACTCTCTGTGGATCACCCCACTCAATGCGTCCTCACTCTAGGAAGCAAGCGGGCTAGACAGTAAAACATCAGAGGCTGCTCCCAATGCTACACTCAGTGTTTCCAAAATTAGTAGACTTTATGGCCACAAGAGACCTTTAGAGCATCTAATCTAAGCCCCTGCATATCACAGGCTTCCTGTATAGTACAATAGTTACTTTTTGGGCACACACATTCCAGACAGGCATCTAGTCTTCATTCAATGACATCAAGAGATGGAGAATCCACCACTTTCCCTCTTAGTGAGTGCCAGGGGGCTCCATTTCCCCTTCCACTAGCACCCCATTTACAGTGAGCCAGAGCAGTACATGCAGTAGGGAGTGGGAGTTGCTGATGTCCACAGAGGCACAGCCCCTGCAGTGTCAACTTCCCATAAGGGGAGGTGAGGAGCACCCCCAGCAACACACACACACACACACCACTCCTGGTGGTGAGAGGGGAACAAGAGAAAGGAAGGAGGGATGGAGGAAAAGGTAAAACGAAAAGGACAAACCCTAATGTCCCCAGTGATTCTACGGCACAAAATCCCAGGTGGGCTATAAAATTCTGCCACCTTGAACTAGTGTTTTCCATGCCTAGAATTCAGCTGGCACCAGATGGATCAGACTGAGCAGGTTAAAAACCTCTCCAAGGCTCTTACCTTCTCAACAGGTACGTCTGTTTTCTAGTAAAATCAATAAAAGGAGAAAACCCGAAAGAGGTTCCTCCTCGCACTCACATACTTGAACCCTAATACTCTCTGAGTCCTAAAGGGAGACGTCGAGAAGGAGACTTGCTGAAGCAAAGCCACAGGGGTCTCTGAGGTTTCCCAGGCCCTGCGCTCCTGTCCTGCCTGGCTGATGTCAGCATCTCTCTCTCAGGTAACCACCTCCCTAACACCTTTGACCCATAGGCTGAGGTCCAGGATAAGGCCTTTGTGATATCACTGCCACACCCAACCAAACCCTAAAGTGCTAATGTCCTGCTACTGGCCTGACACTTTGAAGGTTTGAGCTACTCTCTGTGGATCACCGCACTCAATGCGTCCTCATTCTAGGAAGCAAGCGGGCTAGACAGTAAAACATCAGAGGCTGCTCCCAATGCTACACTCAGTGTTTCCAAAATTAGGAGACTTTATGGCCACAAGAGACCTTTAGAGCATCTAATCTAACCCGCTGCTGATGGCCTCAGAGGCACAAACCCTGCAGTGTCTCTGGAACCTGGCGCAAGTGCCGGATGATGCTGGTGCATCACTTTGGCCGTGACGTCCTCCTGCTGCAAGGGAACGAGAACCTGTCAGAGACTCAAACGCCCCGAGGAATCAGAGGGAATTAAGGGCACCTGGAACCAGCAGTATTTCCACCCAGCACCTGCCCACCACTGAGGAATGAATTCACCTCCTGAACCCCAGAATGGAGTCTTCTTGTCCTTTCTAGTAACCGCCAGTGCCAACCCCCCTGCTTGAAGGACGAGCTCCTGCTATCTCCCCCTCAGTGTCCTTGACAGCTGTTCCACCTCCAAACCACAGCTCAAGTTATTAGTACCTTTGGACACAGACTGGCTAACCTAGTGAGGAGGGCTTTAAACTAGGTTCGACAGGGTCAGGTGAGCAAAACCCACAGGTAAGTGGGGAACATGGAGACCGGGGAGATGGGTCAAAAACGAGAGGGAGTGTGGGCTATATTGTCAGAGGGAAAGGAGGGTCAGGACAAAACTGGGAGGAAAGATCAAACCAGTATCTTAGATGTCTATATACAAATGCGAGAAGTATGGGGAATAAGCAGGAAGAACTGGAAGTGCTAATAAATAAATACAGCTATGACATTGTTGGCATCACTGAAACTTGGTGGGATAATACACATGATTGGAATGTTGGTGTGGATGGGTACAGCTTGCTCAGGAAGGATAGACAGGGGAAAGAGGGAGGAGGTGTTGCCTTGTATATTAAAAATGTACACACTTGGACTGAGGTAGAGATGGACATAGGAGACGGAAGTGTTGAGAGTCTCTGGGTTAGGCTAAAAGGGGTAAAAAACAAGGGAGATGTCATGCTAGGAGTCTACTACAGGCCACCTAACCAGGTGGAAGAGGTGGATGAGGCTTTTTTTAAGCAACTAACAAAATCATCCAAAGCCCAAGATTTGGTGGTGATGGGAGACTTCAACTATCCGGATATATGTTGGGAAAATAACACAGCGGGGCACAGACTATCCAACAAATTCCTGGACTGCATT
Source organism: Chrysemys picta bellii (assembly GCF_011386835.1). Classification (NCBI taxonomy): domain Eukaryota; kingdom Metazoa; phylum Chordata; order Testudines; family Emydidae; genus Chrysemys; species Chrysemys picta. The sequence goes on along the minus strand of NW_027053164.1, from coordinate 13,676 downwards.
GGAGACAACTTTTTATTTCAGAAGGTTGAAAAAGCTACTAGGGGGGAAGCTGTTCTAGACTTGATTTTAACAAATAGGGAGGAACTCGTTGAGAATTTGAAAGTAGAAGGCAGCCTGGGTGAAAGTGATCATGAAATCATAGAGTTTGCAATTCTAAGGAAGGGTAGAAGGGAGAACAGCAAAATAGAGACAATGGATTTCAGGAAGGCAGATTTTGGTAAGCTCAGAGAGCTGATAGGTAAGGTCCCATGGGAATCAAGACTGAGGGGAAAAACAACTGAGGAGAGTTGGCAGTTTTTCAAAGGGACACTATTAAGGGCCCAAAAGCAAGCTATTCCGCTGGTTAGGAAAGATAGAAAATGTGGCAAAAGACCACCTTGGCTTAACCATGAGATCTTGCATGATCTAAAAAATAAAAAGGAGTCATATAAAAAATGGAAACTGGGACAGATTACAAAGGATGAATATAGGCAAACAACACAGGAATGCAGGGGCAAGATTAGAAAGGCAAAGGCACAAAATGAGCTCAAACTAGCTACGGGAATAAAGGGCAACAAGAAGACTTTTTATCAATACATTAGAAGCAAGAGGAAGACCAAAGACAGGGTAGGCCCGCTGCTTAGTGAAGAGGGAGAAACAGTAACAGGAAACTTGGAAATGGCGGAGATGCTTAATGACTTCTTTGTTTCGGTCTTCACCGAGAAGTCTGAAGGAATGCCTAACATAGTGAATGCTAATGGGAAGGGGGTAGGTTTAGCAGATAAAATAAAAAAAGAACAAGTTAAAAATCACTTAGAAAAGTTAGATGCCTGCAAGTCACCCGGGCCTGATGAAATGCATCCTAGAATACTCAAGGAGCTAATAGAGGAGGTATCTGAGCCTCTAGCTATTATCTTTGGAAAATCATGGGAGACGGGAGAGATTCCAGAAGACTGGAAAAGGGCAAATATAGTGCCCATCTATAAAAAGGGAAATAAAAACAACCCAGGAAACTACAGACCCCAGTGAGTTTAACTTCTGTGCCAGGGAAGATAATGGAGCAAGTAATTAAGGAAATCATCTGCAAACACTTGGAAGGTGGTAAGGTGATAGGGAACAGCCAGCATGGATTTGTGAAGAACAAATCATGTCAAACCAATCTGATAGCTTTCTTTGAGAGGATAACGAGCCTTGTGGATAAGGGTGAGGCTGTGGATGTGGTATACCTAGACTTTAGTAAGGCATTTGATACGGTCTCGCATGATATTCTTTTGATAAACTAGGCAAATACAATTTAGATGGGGCTACTATAAGGTGGGTGCATAACTGGCTGGATAACCGTACTCAGAGAGTTGTTATTAATAGTTCCCAATCCTGCTGGAAAGGCATAACGAGTGGGGTATCGCAGGGGTCTGTTTTGGGACCGGCGCTGTTCAATATCTTCATCAACGACTTAGATATTGGCATAGAAAGTACGCTTATTAAGTTTGCGGATGATACCAAACTGGGAGGGATTGCAACTGCTTTGGAGGACAGGGTCATAATTCAAAATGATCTGGACAAATTGGAGAAATGGTCTGAGTTAAACAGGATGAAGTTTAACAAAGACAAATGCAAAGTGCTCCACTTAGGAAGGAACAATCAGTTTCACACATACAGAATGGGAAGAGACTGTCTAGGAAGGAGTACGGCAGAAAGGGATCTAGGGGTTATAGTGGACCACAAGCTAAATATGAGTCAACAGTGTGATGCTGTTGCAAAAAAAGCAAACCTGATTCTGGGATGTATTAACAAGTGTGTTGTGAGCAAGACACGAGAAGTCATTCTTCCGCTCTACTCTGCTCTGGTTTGGCCTCAGCTGGAGTATTGTGTCCAGTTCTGGGCACCGCATTTTAAAAAAGATGTGGAGAAATTGGAAAGGGTCCAGAGAAGAGCAACAAGAATGATTAAAGGTCTTGAGAACATGACCTATGAAGGAAGGCTGAAAGAATTGGCTTTGTTTAGTTTGGAAAAGAGAAGACTGAGAGGAGACATGATAGCAGTTTTCAGGTATTTAAAAGGGTGTCATAAGGAGGAGGGAGAAAACTTGTTCACCTTAGCCTCTAAGGATAGAACCAGAAGCAATGGGTTTAAAGTGCAGCAAGGGAGGTCTAGGTTGGACATTAGGAAAAAGTTCCTAACTGTCAGGGTGGTTAAACACTGGAATAAATTGCCGAGGGAGGTTGTGGAATCTCCATCGCTTGAGATATTTAAGAGTAGGTTAGATAAATGTCTATCAGGGATGGTCTAGATGGTATTTGGTCCTGCCAGGCGGGCAGGGGACTGGACTCGATGACCTCTCGAGGTCCCTTCCAGTCCGATAATCTATGAATGTATGAAAAAAACACTGTTCTCCACCCCCACCCAGGTTGGCCAGGAGGCGGCTCTAGCAGGTGGGGCAGGAGGGATTCTGGCAGCAGTGAAGTGGGTTGCGGGGAAGTTGAGATCTTGACCCAAGTCATCCCAGACACTAATGCTAAGCCACAGGATGGCAGCATCTAGTGTCAGTGGAGTCCAAACACTATTTCAACCCCACAGTTTTCGAGGAACAGGAAAAAGGACAAAAGAAGTAAGAGATGAAGAGAAAGGAAGGAGGGATGGAGGAAAAGGTAAAACAAAAAGGACAAACCCTAATGTCCCCAGTGATTCTACGGCACAAAATCCAAGGGATGGAATAAAATTCTGCCATCTTAAACTACTGTTTTCCATGCCTAGAATTCAGCTGGCACCACGTGGATCAGACTGAGCAGCTGCCAAAACCTCTTGGAGGCTCTTACCTTCTAAACAGGGACATCTGTTTTCTAGTAAAATCAGTAAAAGGAAAGGAGAAAACTCGAAAGAGGCTCCTGCACGCACTCACGTACGTGAACCCTAATACTCTCTCAGTCCTCAAAGAAAGACCCCGAGAAGGAGACTTGCTGAAGCAAAGCCACAGGGGTCTCTGAGGTTTCCCTGGCCCTGTGCTCCCGTCCTGCCAGGCTGATGTCAGCATCTCTCTCTGAGGTCACCACCTCCCTAACACATTTGACCAATAAGCTGACATCCTGCAAAAGGCCTTTGTGATGTCACTGCCACACCCAACCAAACCCTCAAGTGCTAATGTCCTGCTGCTGGCCTGACACTTTGAAGGTTTGAGGTTGTCATAACTATAAAGGGAAGGGTAACAGCTGTCCTGTGTACAGTACTATAAAATCCTCCTGGCCAGAGACTCCAAAATCCTTTTCCCTCTAAAGGGTTAAGAAGCTCAGGTAACCTGGCTGGCATCTGACCTAAAGGACCAATAAGGGGACAAGATACTTTCAAATCTTGGGGAGGGGAAGGCTTTTGTTTGTGTTCTTTGTTTGTGTGGGTGTTCGCCCTCGGGACTGAGAGGGACCAGACATCAATCCAGGTTCTCCACATCTTTCTAAACAAGTCTCTCCTATTTCAAACAAGGCGTGTTAGTTTTCCTTTGTTTTCTCAACTTGTAAATGTACCTTTTACTAGAGTGTTTATCTTTGTTTGCTGTACTTTGAACCTAAGACTAGAGGGGAGTCCTCTGAGCTCTTTAAGTTTGATTACCCTGTAAGGTTAATTTCCATACTGATTTTACAGAGATGATTTTTACCTTTTTCTTTAATTAAAAGCCTTATTTTTAAGAACCGGATTGATTTTTCCTTGTTTTAAGATCCAAGGAGTTTGGATCTTGATTCACCAGGAGTTGGTGGGAGGAAGGAGGGGAATGGTTAATTTCTCCTTCTTTTAGATCCAAGGGGGTTGGATCTGTATTCACCAGAAGTTGGTGGGAGGAAGGAGGGGGGATGGTTTATTTCTCCTTGTTTTAAGATCCAAGGGGTTTGGATCTGTATTCACCAGGGAATTGCTGAAAGGTTTCTCAAGGCTACCCAGGGGAGGAAATTAGCCTTGGGATGGTGGTTAAGCTTAGAAGTTTTCATGCAGGCCCCTACATTTGTACCCTAAACTTCAAAGTGGGGATACAGCCTTGACACAGGTACTCTCTGTGGATCACCCCACTCAATGCGTCTTCATTCTAGGAAGCAAGCCGGCTAGACAGTAAAACATCAGAGGCTGCTCCCAATACTACACTCAGTGTTTCCAAAATTTGTAGACTTTATGCCACAAGAGACCTTTAGAGCATCTCATCTAAGCCCCTGCATATCATAGGCCTCCTGTATAGTACAATAGTTACTTTTTGGGCACACACATTCCAGAAAGGCATCTAGTCTTCATTCAATGACATCGAGAGATGGAGAATCCACCACTTTCCCTTTTAGTGAGTGCCAGGGGGCTCCATTTCCCCTTCCACTAGCTCGCCATTTACAGGGAGACAGAGCAGTACCTGCAGCAGAGAGCGGGAGTTGCTGAAGGCCTCAGAGGAACAGCCCCTGCAGTGTCTCAGGCACCTGGCGCAAGTGCCGGATGATGCGGGTGCATCACTTTGGCCGTGACGTCCTCCTCCTGCAAGGGAACGAGAACCTGTCAGAGACTCAAACGCCCCGAGGAATCAGGGGGAATTAAGGGCACCTGGAACCAGCAGTATTTAAACTGACTACCTGCCCACCACTGAGGGATGAATTCACCTCCTGAACCCCAGAATGGAGTCTTCTAGTCCTTTCTAGTAACCTCCAGTGCCAACCCACCACCTTGTAGGGTGAGCTCCTGCTACCTCCCCCTCAGTACCCTTGACAGCTGTTCTACCTCCAAACCACAGCTCAAGTTATCAGAACCCTCTTCTCCACCCCAACCCAGGTTGCGCAGGGAGGCGGCCCTAGCAGGGGGGGCAGGAGCGATTCTGCCAGCAGTGAAGTGGGTTGCGGGGAAGTTGAGATCTTGCCCCAAGTTGTCCCAGACACTAATGCTAAGCCACAGGATGGCAGCATCTAGTGTCAGTGGAGTCCAAGCACTATTTGAACCCGACAGATTTGGATCAACTTCCCACAAGGGGAGGTGAAGAGCACCCCCAGCAACACACACACCACTCCTGGAGGTGGGAGGGGAACAAGAGAAAGGACAAAAGAAGTAAGAGATGAAGAGAAAGGAAGGAGGGATGGAGGAAAAGGTAAAACGAAAAGGACAAACCCTAGTGTCCCCAGTGATTCCACGGGACAAAATTCCAGGGAGGGAAGAAAATTCTGCCACCTTAAACTACTGTTTTCCATGCCGAGAATTCAGCTGGCACCAGATGGATCAGACTGAGCAGGTTCCAAAACCTCTGGGAGGCTCTTACCTTCTAATTTTCAAGTAAAAGGAAAGGAGAAAACTCGAAAGAGGCTCCTGCTCGCACTCACATACGTCAACCCTAACACTCTCTCAGTCCTCAAAAAGAAACCTCGAGAAGGAGACTTGCTGAAGCAAAGCCACAGGGGTCTCTGAGGTTTCCCTGGTCGTAAGCCCCTGTCCTCCCTGGCTGAAGACAGCATCTCTCTCTGAGGTCACCACCTCCCTAACACCTTTGACCAGTACGCTGAGGTCCTTGAAAAAGCCTTTGTGATATCACTGCCACACCCAACCAAACCCTAAAGTGCTCATGTCCTGCTGCTGGCCTGACACTTTGAAGGTTTGAGCTACGCTCTGTGGATCACACCACAAAATTCGTCTTCATTCTAGGAAGCAAGCTAGCTAGACAGTAAAACATCAGAGGCTGCTCCCAATACTACACTCAGTGTTTCCAAAAGTAGGAGACTTTCTGGCCAGAAGAGACCTTTACAGCATCTCATCTAACCCCCTCCATATCATAGGCTTCCAGTATAGTACAATAGTTACTTTTTGGGCACACACATTCCAGAAAGGCATCTAGTCTTCAATCAATGACATCAAGAGTTGGAGAATCCACCACTTTCCCTTTTAGTGAGTGCCAGGGGGCTCCATTTCCCCTTCCACTAGCTCCCCATTTACAGTGAGCCAGAGCAGTACCTGCAGCAGGGAGAGGGAGTTGCTAAGGCCTCAGAGGAACAGCCCCTGCAGTGTCTCAGGCACATGGCGTCAGTGCCGGATGATGCGGAGCTGGTGCATCCCTTTGGCCGTGACGTCCTCCTCCTGCAAGGGAACGAGAACCTGTCAGAGACTCAAATGCCCCGAGGAATCAGGGGCAATTAAGGACACCTGGAACCAGCAGTATTTACACCCAGCACCTGCCCACCACTGAGGGATGAATTCACCTCCTGAACCCCAGAATGGAGTCGTCTTCTCCTTTCTAGGAATCTCCAGTGCCAACCCCCGTCCTTGTAGGGTGAGCTCCTGCTACCTCCCCCTCAGTGCCCTTGACAGCTGTTCCACCTCCAAACCACAGCTCAAGTTATCAGAACCCTCTTCTCCACCCCCACCCAGGTTGGCCAGGGAGGCGGCTCTAGCAGGGGGGGCAGGTGGGATTCTGGCAGCAGTGAAGTGGGTTGCGGAGAGGTTGAGATCTTGCCCCAAGTCATCCCAGACACTAATGCTAAACCACACGATGGCAGCATCTAGTGTCAGTGGAGTCCAAGCACTATTTCAACCATACAGTTTTGGATCAACTCCCAACAAGGGGAGGTGAAGAGCACCCCCAGCAACACACACACACACACACACACACACACACACACACACACACACATATACCACTCCTGGTGGTGGGAGGGGAACAAGAGAAAGGACACACACACACACACACACACACATATACCACTCCTGGTGGTGGGAGGGGAACAAGAGAAAAGACAAAAGAAATAAGAGATAAAGAGAAAGGAAGGAGGGATGGAGGAAAAGGTAAAACGAAAAGGACAAACCCTAATATCCCCAGTGATTCTACCAGACAAAATTACAGGGAGGGATTAAAATTCTGCCACCTTGAACTAGTGTTTTCCATGCCTAGAATTCAGCTGGCACCAGATGGATCAGACTGAGCAGGTTCCAAAACATCTTGGAGGCTCTTGCTTTCTAAACAGGGATGTCTGTTTTCTAGTAAAATCAGTAAAAGGAAAGGAGACAACTCGAAAGAGGCTCCTGCTCTCACTCAAATACGTGAATCCTAATACTCTCTCAGTCCTCAAGAGAAACCTCGAGAAGGAGACTTGCTGAAGCAAAGCCACAGGGGTCTCTGAGGTTTCCCTGGCCATGCGCCCCTGTCCTGCCTCGCTGATGGCAGCATCTCTCTCTGAGGTTACCACCTCCCTAACACCTTTGACCAATATGCTGAGGTCCTGCAAAAGACATTTGTGATATCACTGCCACCAATCAAACCCTTAAGTGCTAATGTCCTGCTGCTGGCCTGACACTATGAAGGTTTGAGCTACTCTCTGTGGATCACCCCACTCAATGCGTCTTCATTCTAGGAAGCAAGTGGGCTAGACAGTAAAACATCAGAGGCTGCTCCCAATGCTACACTCAGTGTTTCCAAAATTAGTAGACTTTATGGCCACAAGAGACCTTTAGAGCATCTAATCTAAGCCCCTGCATATCATAGGCTTCCTGTATAGTACAATAGTTACTCTTTGGGCACACACATTCCAGAAAGGCATCTAGTCTTCATTCAATGACATCAAGAGATGGAGAATCCACCACTTTCCCTTTTAGTGAGTGCCAGGGGGTTCCATTTCCCCTTCCACTAGCACCCCATTTACAGTGAGCCAGAGCAGTACCTGCAGCAGGGAGTGGGAGCTGCTGATGTCCACAGAGGCACAGCCCTTGCAGTGTCAACTTCCCACAAGGGGAGGTGAAGAGCACCCCCAGCAACACACACACACACACACACACACCACTCCTGGTGGTGGGAGGGGAACAATAGAAAGCAAGGAGGGATGGAGGAAATGGTAAAACGAAAAGGACAAACCCTAATGTCCCCAGTGATTCTACGGCACAAAATCCCAGGTGGGCTATAAAATTCTGCCACCTTGAACTAGTGTTTTCCATGCCTAGAATTCAGCTGGCACCAGATGGATCAGACTGCAGACTGAGCAGGTTAAAAACCTCTCCAAGGTTCTTACCTTCTCAACAGGCACGTCTGTTTTCTAGTAAAATCAATAAAAGGAGAAACTCGAAAGAGGTTCCTCCTCGCACTCACATACTTGAACCCTAATACTCTCTGAGTCCTAAAAAGGGAGACCTCGAGAAGGAGACTTGCTAAAGCAAAGCCAAAGGGGTCTCTGAGGTTTCCCTGGCCCTGCGCTCCTGTCCTGCCTGGCTGATGTCAGCATCTCTCTCTCAGGTAACCACCTCCCTAACACCTTTGACCCATAGGCTGAGGTCCAGGATAAGGCCTTTGTGATATCACTGCCACACCCAACCAAACCCTAAAGTGCTAATGTCCTGCTACTGGCCTGACACTTTGAAGGTTTGAGCTACTCTCTGTGGATCACCCCACTCAATGCATCCTCATTCTAGGAAGCAAGCGGGCTAGACAGTAAAACATCACAGGCTGCTCCCAATGCTACACTCAGTGTTTCCAAAATTAGTAGACTTTATGGTCAGAAGAGACCTTTAGAGCATCTAATCTAACCCGCTGCATATCATAGGCTTACTGTATAGTACAATAGTTACTCTTTGGGCACACACATTCCAGAAAGGCATCTAGTCTTCATTCAATGACATCAAGAGATGGAGAATCCACCACTTTCCCTTTTAGTGAGGGCCAGGGGGCTCCATTTCCCCTTCCACTAGCTCCCCATTTACAGTGAGCCAGAGCAGTACCTGCAGCAGGGAGCGGGAGTTGCTGAAGGCCTCAGAGGAACAGCCCCTGCAGTGTCTCAGGCACCTGGCGCAAGTGCCGGATGATGCGGAGCTGGTGCATCACTTTGGCCGTGACGTCCTCCTGCTGCAAGGGAACGAGAACCTGTCAGAGACTCAAAGGTCCCGAGGAATCAGGGGGAATTAAGGGCACCTGGAACCAGCAGTATTTCCACCCACCACCTGCCCACCGCTGAGGGATGAATTCACGTCCTGAACCCCAGAATGGAGTCTTCTTGTCCTTTCTAGTATCCTCCAGTGCCAACCCCCCTCCTTGTAGGATTAGCTCCTGCTACCTCCCCCTCAGTGTTCTTCACAGCTGTTCCACCTCCAAACCAAACCTCAAGTTATCAGAACCCTCTTCTGCACCCCCAACCAGGTTGGGCATCGAGGCGGCTCTAGCGGGGGGGCAGGAGGGATTCTGACAGCAGTGAAGTGGGTTGAGGGGAGGTTGAGATCTTGCCCCAAGTCATCCCAGACACTAATGCTAAGCCACAGGATGGCAGCATCTAGTGTCAGTGGAGTCCAAGCACTATTTCAACCATACAGTTTTGGATGAACTCCCCACAAGGGGAGGTGAAGAGCACCCCCAGCAACACACACACACACACACACACACACCACACTCCTGGTGGTGTGAGGGGAACAAGAGAAAGGACAAAAGAAGTAAGAGATGAAGAGAAAGGAAGGAGGGATGGAGGAAAAGGGAAAAGGAAAAGGACAAACCCTAATGTCCCCATGTCGGACATCAGGAATGGTAACATACATAAGCCAGTATGTGAACACTTCAATCTCCCTGGTCATTCTATTACAGATTTAAAAGTCACTATCATTGAACAAAAAAAACTTCAGAAACAGACTTCAAAGAGAAACAGCAGAACTAAAATTCATTTGCAAATTCAACACCATTAATCTGGGCTTGAATAGGGACTGGGAGTGGCTGGCTCACTACAGAAGCAGCTTTTCCTCTCCTGGAATTGACACCTCCTCATCTATTATTGGGAGTGGACTACATCCACCCTGATTTTTTAATTGGCCCTGTCAACACTGGTTCTCCACTTGTGAAGTAACTCCCTGCTCTCCATGTGTCAGTATATAAGGCCTGCATCTGTAACTTTCACTCTATGCATCCGAAGAAGTGAGGTTTTTACTCACGAAAGCTTATGCCCAAATAAATCTGTTAGTCTTTAAGGTGCCACCAGACTCCTTGTTGTTTTCCTAATATCCCCAGTGATTCTACGGGACAAAATCCCAGGGAGGGAATAAAATTCTGCCACCTTAAACTAGTGTTTTCCATGCCTAGAATTCAGATGGCACCAGGTGGATCAGACTGAACAGGTTACAAACCTCTCCGAGGCACTTACTTTCTCAACAGGGACTTCTGTTTTCTAAGAAAATGGGTAAAAGGAAAGGAGAAAACTCGAAAGAGGCTCCTGCTCACACTCACATATGTGAACCCTAATACTCTCTCAGTCCTCAAAGAGAGCTCGAGAAGGAGACTTGCTGAAGCAAAGCCACAGGGGTCTCTGAGGTTTCCCTGGCCCTGCGCCCCTGTTTTGCCTGGCTGATGTGAGCATCTCTCTCTGAGGTCACCACCTCCCTAACAACTTTGACCAATAGGCTGAGCTCCTGCAAAAGGCCTTTGTGATGTCACTGCCACACCCACCCATCCCCTGAAGTGCTAATATCCTGCTGCTGGCCTGACACTTTGGAGGTTTGAGCTACTCTCTGTGGATCACCCCACTCAATGCGTCTTCATTCTAGGAAGCAAGCTAGCTAGACAGTAAAACATTAGAGGCTGCTCCCAATGCTACACTGAGTTTGTCTCAGGCACATGGCGTAAGTGCCGGATGATGTGGAGCTGGTGCATCCCTTTGGCCGTGAGGTCCTCCTGCTGCAAGGGAACGAGAACCTGTCAGAGACTCAAACGCCCCGAGGAATCAGCGGGAATTAAGGGCACCTGGAACCAGCACTACTTCCACCCATCACCTGCCCACCACTGAGGGATAAATTCACCTCCTGAACCCCAGAATGGAGCCTTCTTGTCCTTTCTAATAACCTCCAGTGCCAACCCCCCTCTTTGAAGGATGAGCTCCTGCTATCTCCCCCTCAGTGCCCTTGACAGCTGTTCCACATCCAAACCACAGCTCAAGTTATTAGTACCTTTGGACACAGACTGGCTAACCTAGTGAGGAGGGCTTTAAACTAGGTTCGACGGGGACAGGTGAGCAAAGCCCACAGGTAAGTGGGGAACATGGAGACCGGGGAGATGGGTCAAAAACGAGAGGGAGTGTGGGCTATATTGTCAGAGGGAAAGGAGGGTCAGGACAAAACTGGGAGGAAAGATCAAACCAGTATCTTAGATGTCTATATACAAATGCGAGAAGTATGGGGAATAAGCAGGAAGAACTGGAAGTGCTAATAAATAAATACAACTATGACATTGTTGGCATTACTGAAACTTGGTGGGATAATACACATGATTGGAATGCTGGTGTGGATGGGTACAGCTTGCTCAGGAAGGATAGACAGGGGAAAAAGGGAGGAGGTGTTGCCTTGTATATTAAAAATGTACACACTTGGACTGAGGTAGAGATGGACATAGGAGACGGAAGTGTTGAGAGTCTCTGGGTTAGGCTAAAAGGGGTAAAAAACAAGGGAGATGTCATGCTAGGAGTCTACTACAGGCCACCTAACCAGGTGGAAGAGGTGGATGAGGCTTTTTTTAAGCAACTAACAAAATCATCCAAAGCCCAAGATTTGGTGGTGATGGGGGACTTCAACTATCCGGCTATATGTTGGGAAAATAACACAGCGGGGCACAGACTATCCAACAAATTCCTGGACTGCATTGGAGACAACTTTTTATTTCAGAAGGTTGAAAAGCTACTGGGGGGAAGCTGTTCTAGACTTGATTTTAACAAATAGGGAGGAACTCGTTGAGAATTTGAAAGTAGAAGGCAGCCTGGGTGAAAGTGATCATGAAATCATAGAGTTTGCAATTCTAAGGAAGGGTAGAAGGGAGAACAGCAAAATAGAGACAATGGATTTCAGGAAGGCAGATTTTGGTAAGCTCAGAGAGCTGATAGGTAAGGTCCCATGGGAATCAAGACTGAGGGGAAAAACAACTGAGGAGAGTTGGCAGTTTTTCAAAGGGACACTATTAAGGGCCCAAAAGCAAGCTATTCCGCTGGTTAGGAAAGATAGAAAATGTGGCAAAAGACCACCTTGGCTTAACCATGAGATCTTGCATGATCTAAAAAATAAAAAGGAGTCATATAAAAAATGGAAACTGGGACAGATTACAAAGGATGAATATAGGCAAACAACACAGGAATGCAGGGGCAAGATTAGAAAGGCAAAGGCACAAAATGAGCTCAAACTAGCTACGGGAATAAAGGGAAACAAGAAGACTTTTTATCAATACATTAGAAGCAAGAGGAAGACCAAAGACAGGGTAGGCCCACTGCTTAGTGAAGAGGGAGAAACAGTAACAGGAAACTTGGAAATGGCGGAGATGCTTAATGACTTCTTTGTTTCGGTCTTCACCGAGAAGTCTGAAGGAATGCCTAACATAGTGAATGCTAATGGGAAGGGGGTAGGTTTAGCAGATAAAATAAAAAAAGAACAAGTTAAAAATCACTTAGAAAAGTTAGATGCCTGCAAGTCACCCGGGCCTGATGAAATGCATCCTAGAATACTCAAGGAGCTAATAGAGGAGGTATCTGAGCCTCTAGCTATTATCTTTGGAAAATCATGGGAGACGGGAGAGATTCCAGAAGACTGGAAAAGGGCAAATATAGTGCCCATCTATAAAAAGGGAAATAAAAACAACCCAGGAAACTACAGACCCCAGTGAGTTTAACTTCTGTGCCAGGGAAGATAATGGAGCAAGTAATTAAGGAAATCATCTGCAAACACTTGGAAGGTGGTAAGGTGATAGGGAACAGCCAGCATGGATTTGTGAAGAACAAATCATGTCAAACCAATCTGATAGCTTTCTTTGATAGGATAACGAGCCTTGTGGATAAGGGTGAGGCTGTGGATGTGGTATACCTAGACTTTAGTAAGGCATTTCATACCGTCTCGCATGATATTCTTATTGATAAACTAGGCAAATACAATTTAGATGGGGCTACTATAAGGTGGGTGCATAACTGGCTGGATAACCGTACTCAGAGAGTTGTTATTAATAGTTCCCAATCCTGCTGGAAAGCCATAACGAGTGGGGTATCGCAGGGGTCTGTTTTGGGACCGGCGCTGTTCAATATCTTCATCAACGACTTAGATATTGGCATAGAAAGTACGCTTATTAAGTTTGCGGATGATACCAAACTGGGAGGGATTGCAACTGCTTTGGAGGACAGGGTCATAATTCAAAATGATCTGGACAAATTGGAGAAATGGTCTGAGTTAAACAGGATGAAGTTTAACAAAGACAAATGCAAAGTGCTCCACTTAGGAAGGAACAATCAGTTTCACACATACAGAATGGGAAGAGACTGTTGTGAAAGTGAAATGAATTATATTAAAGAAATAGAATGAATTAAAAAAATGCTGTATGTACCTTTAAGTAGAAATGAGAAATGCTGCAAGCCAGGGGGGCAGGAAAGCAGACATTAACTGCTTAACTTGCCACTTAAGGGCAATTGGTGAAGCATTAGTCTTAGATCGATAAGAGTTAACAAGGAAGCAGGTTATGCATATTGTGCTCCATGCATATTTTACAATTTTGCTCTCTCTGTCCCTTTGTTTAGTTTACACCCTTTTATCTGTATAAATAAGACTGTTTGAATCTTGCATGGAGGCTCACATTATCTGAATGTATTAGCAGAGCGCTGTGCTAATAAAACAGAGTGGTCTGACAAACTATGAGTCCTGAGTCTAACTTTTACAATTTGGAGGTTCCACCGAGATGGCAACCGTCTTCACTGGGGCTGTGTGATTCCTGACCGTTTTTG